>NC_079902.1:21014200-21314200 GCF_024868665.1 Triplophysa rosa
GAGCAAACCTCCCAGCATGTTAACCAAACTTCAAACTAGACTCAGGTATTTGTGAATATACTATAGGTATTTCAGTTATATGAATGTGATATAAAGCAGAAGAAATGGGAATGGTTCTCATTTGCTTGATTGGATCTGCAATCGTTGTTCTTAAAGGAATAGTTCGCCAAAAAATAACAATTGTGTCATGAATTACTCACTCTCCAGTTGTTCCAAATCTGTATAAATGTCTTTCTTTGGTTGAACACAGAGAAAGATATTTGGAAGAATGCTTGTAACCAAACAGTTCTTGGACTACCATAGTAGGAAAAATGACAATGCTAGTCAAAAAAGCCCCAGAACTGTTTGCTTTCTTACATTCTTCAAAATATCATCTTTTGAATTAGTAAAGAAAATTATTTTTTCCTACTATTGTAGTCAATGGGGTCCAAGAACTGTTTGGTTACAAGCATTCTTCCAAATATCTTTCTCTGTGTTCATCAGAACAAAGAAATGTATAAAGATTTGGAACAACTCGAAGGTGAGTAAATGATGACAGAATTTTCATTTTTGGGTGAAGTATCCCTTTAAAAACACAGTTTTCTAATTCTTTAAGGAAAGTAAACCAAAAGCATCTCCTTTAACTCGAAGAGGTTATACAGTCAAACCAAAATCATTCAGACGCCAGATATCATTTTGGGTGCAGGACACTGCATTTCATTTTTGTAAGTAAGAATAGGAAAATAACAAATCCATTACATCCCTTTCTGTCAAAGTTATCTGACAATATCAAGATGAATTTGTTCTGACAAAGTTCTTGTCATGTTTTATTACCATTTTCTAAACTATAGCAAATAAACTGTGATAATGTGAGACATGTTGAAGGTGTCTGAATACATTTTGGTTTGACTGAACATAAAGTCAAGTTTATTCTCCCAAAACTGTCCTTATTCAGTTTAACATGGTCATTCTCCACCGCCTCTCTGTCACATGTCTGTTTTCTGTTGCTGTACTTTTAAGGCTTTTATTCAAATGTTTTTTTGTGACTGTAAAATGAGGAACAGCACTAGGTTGTGGGTTTGCTTTTGGTATCAGTATAGTTTTGGCAATGGCCCATAATCTAAAAGCAGCCTTTATGCATAACATTGTGCATTATATGCATTACATTGTGACAGGTTCGCAAAACAATTTGTGTGCCACACAAATGTGCGATAACTTTCATTTAAAGCAGTGTTTCTCAATTCCAGTCATCATGCCCCCATCCCAGAATGTTTCAGATGTATTCCAATATAAAACACCTGATTCAACTCATCAACCCCCTCCCAAAATAGGCTCGTTTGAATTCCGACACCGCTCTCACGGTACTGTGATGTCACACAGTATGCAGTATTGTGATTATATCAAGGTCCAGCGTGTAATTTTTAGAGGATCTAATGACAGAAATGCAAAATAAAATGCATAACTATGTCTTCAGAGGTGTATAAAGACCTTACATAATGAAGCGTTATGTTTTTATTACCTCAGAATGAGCTATTTCTATCAACATACCTCGCGGGTCCACTTACATGGAATTCACCATGTTGTTTCTACAGTAGCCCTGAACGGAAAACAGAGCGCGTTTCATAAATACGTTATCTCCTTCGGCAAAGAATCGAAAACGTGACGACACCTTAGCCCCGTGTCAGCCTCCGTAGTGCTTCAAAAGGGAGGGGTGAGCGGTGGAGTGAGCCATTGGTTGCAATTCGCAACATCACCACTAGATGCCGCTAAATTACATAAACCGGACCTTTAATTTAAATGTGTTCTGCATCGTTTATACAACCTTTTGAAATAAGAAAACACTTAGAAACATGACTGAAGCAAGAGCAGTGATAGAAAGCGTCTTACTTGATCTCCCGGTGGGCCACGCGGGCCATCCTTCCCAGTGTTCCCTGGGGGGCCTCTTGGTCCAGGTGCTCCAGGAGGGCCTGGAGGTCCAGCTGGCCCGGCCTGTCCTTGATCACCCTGATAAAGACATAAAGTGATGTGAAGGAAATGCCTTAGGAAAAAGAGACATTCTGACAGGACACACGAATGACATTTGTGAAGGTATACATTTTGAATGTTAAATAATGTGTTATAGGGTCATGCCGGTGCAGGTGCAGTTGATTTTGATGTAAAATTTTGTTTTCTTCAACTGCTAAGGGGGTAAATCTCATGAATAAAGGCAAAAAAGAAATAATGCATCCGAGTATTTTAGGAGTACTAATACTTTTTGAATTCTGTCTAATAACTATATAAATATTTCGTGTAATAATAAACAGACTGAATTGCAATGCAACAAATACTGTGTATGTATTTAAAATGTTTAATAATTATAATGTAATTCTTCTAAAATCATGCTGTCCATGAAATAGGACCCAGACAATTCTGTCCAGAAACATGTTTAAAAACGCTGTTCATAAACTGAATTCATTAAAATGCCATGCAACTTGTTGCATGCAACGCTCAAATCCTTCACACACGAATGAGCATGTTTCAACGGAAACATTGAGTCACACAAACAACACCCCATCAATCACACTACATGGCAGCTGTTAAAACGAGGAAGAGGAAGGTCTAGTATGAGGTAAAGGGGGGCACGTGCCTCTCACACATGCTACCTTCAGCATACGCCGCTGGAAACTGGGCTGATCGGCTGAGATGTAACCGTGATCGTAGCGGGGGAAGACCATCTGTGCACGCGAGTCGCCCAGAGACAGCAAGAGCCAAGAATAACAGATGCGGGATGAAAGAGCAGAAGAGAAAGTTCAGAAGAAACAGTGATGAGCATTGGCCACCTCGGATTGTGTGTCAGACAAAGAAAGATGGAGAAAGACCTCAGTGGAGCGAGAGAGGACGACGGCCTTCACGGAAGTACAGAGCGGCTTTGAGATGAAGGCTACGACATTAACAAACCTTAATAACAATCTGATTACTTTGAAGGCCTGCGTGACTGCTTTGACCCTGTGAGAAGAGAGGTTAAAGAGAGGAGCAGAGATACAGACGAGTCATCCATGAGCACCGAATGGGCCATTACTGCATTGAACGACTTGTTGACTATAATACAAAAGGACAACAAGATCCTGTCAAAAAGATCAGTCATGTTGGTCATGTTGTGTTTTGGATGCTGATCTCCAGAAAGTGATGCTGGGGTCCTAAACAGCCACGAAAACAATTGAGAGACCATTCCAAAATTATGTTCAGTTTTTATTAATTTACTATTTATAGGCATGTGTTTAGGTAAAACTATCATTTTTGTTTCATTCTGTAACCTACTAACAATATTTCTCCCAAATTTTAGGTAAAAATATTGTTTGTATTTGCATTTTTTTGCAGAAAATGAAATACTGCAAATCTCAAATGCAGTCCTCAAATACTTCAAAGAAATCAAGTTCGTATTCACTTTTAAAGGGGTCATATGCGCGAATACGTGTTTTTCTGTGTCTTTAGTGTGTTATAAGTTGCCCGTGCATGTATTAGACACGTAAAATTGCACAAATGAAAGTGTGGGAACAAAAGATGCATTCTATCTAAAAGCGAATGCTCACCCAGACCTGCCTGAAACGCCTCGTGTAACCACACCCCCACAAATCTAAGTCAGTTCGTGGTATGATTTGACTAAGACCGCCCAAATGTACACGCAAGTAAGGTGGGCGTACCTGTCAGTACAAATGAAGAGGAACCTGATGTTCCAAATATGATAAGAGGCGTTACAGTTCCGTCACACGCTTGCAGTATTCAACCAATCACTACGCACTGGTTAACTGGCCAATCATAGCACACCTAGCTTTTCAGAGCCATGAGCTTAGTAAAAAATCTGAGCGTTTCAGAGAGGCGGAGCAAAGAGGAGATACAAACATGCACGGTGTGTGGAAAATACAGCGTTTTTGAAACTTAAATCGTGTATACACATTGCATTACATCTAAAACAAACCATAATATTCGTCTCATATGACCCCTTTAAGCAATACAACAGTAATATTTGGTCACAATAAATACGTTTTATGTGATAATCTGGATTTTTATCACAAATTTCACATTGATGTCACTCATAAGGTATGATTTTGTTGAAATTCAACAGACACTGGACTGGAATGGCCACAATACATCTAGAAATGGTGATTCAATAAAAATTTGGAATGGTCTCTTAATAATTTCCACGGCTGTATGTTATCACGAACAATTTTATAGAAAAGTTGAACTGACAAATGAATATGAGTTTTATATTTCTACGTATTTGGTATGTCCCACTTTCGCTTTAATGACAGAATGTGCTTGAGTTGGAACTAGAAAACGTGAGGTTTTAACATGGTCATTCTGGCATTAACATTCACATACCCAATATAAATTCAAGTAATTAAATTCCATCATTTTTAGCATCAAATGAAATATACTATAAATACTATAAACACAGCATGTCTGTGTTTTGTAAATAACACTAAAAGGAATACAAAAAATGTCAAGATTAAAAGTTGCGACGGTTTCTCTATGGCTTTATGATCTGTCCAAGGGTTGTGCCACAAACAATGCTTGAAATGTCTTCGCTTTAAATGCAGCCCAAAAAAGACAATGTGGCCGGCCTGAGCTGAGCTCCAAATACAAAATGACCAAATTTTCCAAAATTGTTGGTCGTGCTACTTTGAAATAACACTGGACATAAACAATGTTTTATTTTTGCTGTCTTGAAATCACACTGGTCAGGAAAACAAACTCATGTTTGCTTGTCTCTAAAAATCACGAGGGCTGAACTGTGCTGACAACCAAGAGGCGTTTAGAGGGCAAGTGTCTGTGAGAGGAAAGTGTCTGCCGTAAGAGTTTAGAAAAGAAAACCTTCAGGTTTGTTACATCTGAAGCTCTATCAGCAACATTTGTGCCAAGTTGATTCTGAAACATTTTTGTTTCGTGCTCCTCAAATCGTGCGAATCAAAGTGACATCACAGAGACTTTACACTAACTTGTATAACCCTGAACATCACTTCACAAGTTGAAATACAGCATCCCGGTAAATTGAAAACATATGTGGTGTAAGGATTGTACAAAGATTGTCATTTCAGACAGGACGTGCCAAGCTGTTACCCATTTATGTCCATGTGAAATATAAAACACCTCGCGATCACTTTGGCGTGAGATAAACTGTGGTGGGAAAACTGTGCCCATGCTGTAACATCTCAAACATTTCATGGCTGAGAATATAAAGTTAGCTTTAAAAGGCTGGATGGGCTATGAGAAAGACAAAAAGGTCGAGCGAGAAAAGTGAGAGAGTGAGATGCAACAAACTGATGGCAGTTTGAGCATGAGGCTTTAGTTAGCAGGGATGTGGTGAGCTGAGGGGTGACTGAGCTTTCCCACACTGCTGCTTTACTCAGCACCACACACACACACACACACGCACACACACGCACACACACGCACACACACGCACACACACGCACACACACGCACACACACACACACACGCACACACACACGCACACACACGCACACACACGCACACACACGCACACACGCACACCGATTTACATGTTTTATTGGGACAATCCATAGACATCCATTGATTTTATATCAGGCTTATGATATATTCTATCCCCTAACCCTACCCCAACACCTAAACCTAATAATCACACAAACCGTTCTGCATTTTTACATTTTCAATAAATATCATTCTGTATGATTTATAAGCTGTTTTCCCTCATGTGTCCCCAACAAGGTCAAAATCTACTGGTATTACTATTACAAGGTCCCCACACAGTGACGAATACCAGTACACACACACACACACACACACACACAAGGCTGTCTTCCTATTGACTTCTATTGTTCTTAAATTGAACAAATTATATTTACTTCAGACTAACCCAAACCCTAAAATAACACTTAATATTTTAGAAAATAAATACACTATTTACTCTACATTATCTACATGTATCATTTTTCACTTTAAACAGGTTTCAGATTTAGTGAAACACAGACACACACACACAGATATAAAATATCAGTAAATCCCCCACATTTCCTTGTGTTAATGATTGCAGAGAATCATGATAGGATGAGTTCCAACAAACAGCCCGATCATTGTGATTTTTTGTTTTGTTTTATTATTTTGTTTATTGTTATGGTTTTACCATGTTGTAGCGCCTTGAGTGTAAGAAAGGCGCATTATAAATCAAATGAATTATTATTATTAATATTATTGTCAATCTGACAAAACACATCCTTATTCAAAGTCATTTCTAATCTAATCCTAATTTTGTTTGGATGTCTTCATACGCACTGTATGAGCAAGAAAAATAAAGAAAGAGACTCCAGATATAATCCAAACATCTTAAACTTCTTTAAAGAATCCAGCCTCCTGTCACACACAACTCAGTCTCTCATTCATGATTTATGATACATTATCAGTCCTCTACGTATGACTGTGAACAAGTTTAACAACCAGTGTACGTCTAGTGTGTGTGTGTGTGTGTGTGTGTACCTAGTTAACAACCCACTGGGGATCAATTTGTCACCTATATTTTACCCTAAATGTGAACATGTTCTTAAGGGCACATTTGGGTGTTCTTGTTCATAAAAATGTTAAACCGATACATGTTTTTTATGTTTTTTAGTTAGTAGGTGTGTTAGGCTTACTGCAAACATCACTCACCCTTGGCCCAGTGTCTCCCTGGTCACCCTAAACAGACAGACAAGAAACACAATGAGGACCACAACACTATATGAATTACAGTACAAACACTAGACCTTCAGTCACTAAATGTTCGTTTAAACACACTATATACATTAACTATGGATTTTCTGTCTATTAAAGGAATATGTAGTGCATCCAAAATTGTAATGGCAACAAACAAAGCATCCTGAGATGCCTCACGAGAACACAACTTCATTAAATAAAGGAATCTAGTAAATTTTCTCCTACAAAACCCACTCGAATGCCTTAAGGACACTTGAAAATGGTCATTGTGGAGCTATTTTATAATGCTTTTGAAGCTTGAAAAGGTGGTCACATTTCACTAACATTGTAACCAAAAAAACTAAAACACCACTTTAATTTTTTTAAATCAAATCAGCATTTTGCTTTTAAATATCAAAGAAAAGCCATTGGTTTTGAGTGACGCACGTGTGGATAAATAAGTAAACAAAATAAAAGAAATCATTTTTGGATGCACTCTTCCTTTAAGCACATCAATTAGCTCGTTCAAAGAGTCTCGCTTATAACTTGAAGCGGTTAAACTCAGGTCAACGTTTCCTAACGGTCTCAATTATGGTACCTAACACAAGCAGATAAATAAATGCAAAAAGGAGAACGCACGTCATTCTGTTTACTAATTACTAAATGAATAACGTTCATCTGGGAGAAGAAGGATCCTGAAGCTCAATGCGTTTGTTTTGTGTTTTTTGTTTCACTGCAATCAAGCCGAAACTCTAAGAGCGTGTCATTCACCACAGGTATCTAGTTCCTCTAATTTGAAGCCTGACACGCTCTACGGCCCGTCCAAAACATGTGTTCTCAGACGAAGGCCAATGCAAACGAAATTTGCGAGTTGTTTTAAAAATCCGAAAACATCTGCTTGCTGGGAAGCAGAGAAATGAAAGCGGTCTCTGTGCGTGTGGAGTAAAATATTAACTGAAGACATTTCAGTACCTTATCTCCTTTCGGTCCCGGCAGCCCCTGAAACAAATGAGTTGGGTGCGTTGATTAGACAGTTTGTCAAAAATGAAAAATTGATATGACAAAGGTCTACAGGAAAGAACGACCAGATCAGAGCAAAGTTTAAAACATGCCTGAAAACAGTGAGAAGTGATTCATTCGCTAAGACCGATCACACGAGTCTTCTTATTTTCACATGTAGCTTTTTTCAGAGATGTTCCAAAGTCATGCTTTTTCCAACTAAACTCATTCTACATGTGCTCTAGATATAGTGTAATCTTTGATCTTAGTCATTTGCAAATAACATGATCAAAAGTGTGTGAAGGTGATGAACGATCACGGACTAAACGCACGGAAAAATAATGGTTCGAGGAAAATTGCATAATTGGGGGAATCTATTGCATTAAACAGAATGAGAAATCTGTTACATTTACTCACCCTCTTGTCATTTCAAACCTGTATGACTTTCTTTCTTCTGCAAAACAAAAAAGAAGATATTTTGAAAAATGTCGGTAACCCAAAACCATTGGTCCCCTTTGACTTCTATTGTATGGACTCAACCATTGCAAGTCAATGGGGACCGATGGTTTTCTTTACCAACTTTTTTCAAAATATCTTCTTTTGTGTTCTACAGAAGCAAGAAAGCCATACCGGTTTGAAATATCGAGAGGGAGAGTAAATTATGACCATTTTTATTTTGGGGTG
Source organism: Triplophysa rosa (assembly GCF_024868665.1). Classification (NCBI taxonomy): domain Eukaryota; kingdom Metazoa; phylum Chordata; class Actinopteri; order Cypriniformes; family Nemacheilidae; genus Triplophysa; species Triplophysa rosa. The sequence continues at coordinate 21,022,551 of NC_079902.1, forward strand.
AACTGTCCTTTTAACAGCACAGCTTTATTTGACCCGATTTGTTTGGATGACAGCGTAAACAGCAAAAATGTACATTTACCTTGTGGAAATAAACAAGACGGCTGTAATATGACTTTTCAAAACTTTTACACTTTTTGTCACTTTTAAATAGCAGCCAACTAAAAATATCATTTATGACTTATATTGATACATTTACTATTACCGTTATATAATACACCAAGTTTTGCACTATATAAAAAATTATACTAAAAGCTTCGAAAAAGTATGATTGATCCTGGTCGCTAAGCAGGGCACACCCCGCTCAGGCCGCAGATCTCTCTGCTAATGAGCTGAGGATCCGAATCAGTTGCGTTAAATAAGGCAGACTCACAAAATGTTATATGCTTGCAAAACCCAAAACCAGGCTGTTATCACACCTGAATGAGATCTGTGAACTCGGTTGAGTGATTTCAGTCAAAACAACACGACAAACGCATTTCACAGGAAGCCATAGATTAATGACTTGGAGGCGGTCTGTCCTTTAAGATGAAGTGGTTTACTTTACATTGGACAAATGAGCTTCCGTTGAAAGTGCTATAGAGCATAACAGGACCCTAAAACATTTGCCTGTCTGTAAGAACACAAGTTAACAATGATGAATACTCGCTTTTAAGTGTGTAATCCATTATTTCCATCACATTTATGAACTGACATATATGGTACATAGCGCTCTATGGGGTGTGACCTAATGTGATAATGACCTGAAAATGTAGACTTGCAGCATTGCTGTTGAAAAGTTATCATTTAAAATATATAAGCAAACGTCTTTAAATCAAATTGTTTTTAAGATCACAAAATACATTTCAGTCAAGAGATCCTAAAAGTAGAGGAGTTCATTTCCCATAATTCCACGCAAGAATAAAACCCAAATTAATTTTGACAACTTAGAAATCAACCTGGTATAAACCTATAAGGTAAACAAGTAATGTGATAGTAAACATCAGCCACCAAATATACAACCTTTTTTCAAAACAGATTTGAGATGTATTTACCTGGCTTCCTTTAGGTCCAGGAGGACCCTGTAAATAGAGAATAAACAAATCAGTCGGTACTAAAAATTAGACCAATAGTCTTAAATGTTTCACTGATGTCATGAAATGTTTTGGCACAATTCATGTCACTTGTATCTGCTGAGTCTCAATTATTGTTTCTTAAATATTATGTTTCCACTAAAATTGCTTACAGTGGAGAACAGCTTATTTATGCTTCTGAAAATAAATGTTTGTGTTTGTATTTTTATATATTTCTCTTTTCTATTTTAGCTACGTTCTACTTGAATACTTTGGTCTCTTAAAGTAGATGCAGACAAACTCAGAAATCTCCTCCATTAGCTCAATTTTAAGTAAGATACTGTATTAAAGGTCAAGCGTGTAATTTCCACACCACTGACCTCACCAAACAGAATAGCATTAGCAAATTATTTCCTAAATATTTTTGGCTGGCCAAACAGACACACACCTGAAACTGATTCCCAATGAGCCAATGATAGTGTCTATACCAGGGTTATCCAACCTTGTTTAGTTCCAATTTTACCTAAACACACAATTTTCAGGTAATTTTGAACACCTTGCTTCAGGTGTGCTTAACTAAAGGGCTAAAACTCTGCATGACGGAAGATTTCCAGAATGCTGCATATTGAGATGGGATAGGAAAGAAATCCATCTTTTCTTTCCGGGAGGACGTTTCCTACCAGAGCATCTCACAATCGCAGGCCATTATAAAAAGAATTAGGGTGGCAGAGAGCAGTAGAAACTTTTTATCAAAATACTTCCACCTTTGGTTCTACACACATTCATTACATCACTGTAAATCTTTAAAAGCTGGCAATTACTCACAGGTTTGCCATCCAGACCGAGTGGACCCTGCGCAGTGGAAAAAGACAAAAGCAGACGATTAAACCCCAGGAGTCCTGCACACAGCCTGTTAGAATAAGAGTAAGTGCAGATAGACTGTGAAAGTATAAGCCAGCAAATTATTCAAAAGATGATGAAGAGCAGGAGAAAAATGTAGAAAACAATGTTGTCGGGCCATGATGTCATTGCTATATGTTTAAGATTGGACGCAGACAAACTTCTTCCACCAGTAGAATGTAAAGGTTTATTTTGGAACAGTATGGCATCTTTTATTAACACACATACGAAATGACAGATACTGTAAAAGTACAGTACACACGACATCAATATTGTGTTGTTTGTTACGGCTGACTTTTGAATGCCTTAGATGAAGTCTCATCAGTCAGCACCTAGTCCCGCTGAAGCTCTAAAAGTAGCAGTGTCACAAATAAATCATACGAGTGTGTGAGGTCATCATAATGTCAATGACCCTTGACCTTTAAAGAGTATATTTGTACTATTCCATGTCCTCTTCCAAGATTCTTTAGAGCTAAGAAACTCATTGAGTGACAACATCACATCAAAGACCCAAATCTCTTTTCTTAGTTAGCGAGACTGGAACATGTTAACTGTGTCATATGAACTCTGTAGAAAAGCTCAAAGGGACGAGAGAAACATAGTAAAAGCAAAACTGTGGTTACTTTAGATTTTAAGATTTTGAGAATCTGCTATGAACACAGGATATAATGCAGGTCATAATGAAGGGATTCAAACTGATATTCAGATCGTCTGTCGGTCAAATATTTATGCAAATCCGTAGGTTCACAGAGGACACTTAAACAAAATGAAAGGCATATGCCTTTGTGTTACCGATCATTTATATAATGCAAGGTCTGGTGCGATCGGCCTTGAAGTTTTCTCGGACAAAACGAGAAAACTTCAAACTTCCATAAGTGTCAGTATCCGAGTGTATTGGAACATCCTGCTTGACTTCTACCGTTAAATGTACCGACAGGCGATGGAAGATGAGTCCACTGTGGACCATAAACCATCTCCGCTCACAGAAGTATGATGAGGACAGTACGAGTCGTCTGTGGGTTTGTTTTGAGGATGTGCTGGAGAATCTAATCACTACATCTGGGAGCATTTATGCGGCCTGCTCTCTGTGGCAGCTCCTCGCGGTGAGCAGACACCACGTGCACACACAGGTCACCGCTGGCGGACTTCCTGCAGGAGAACTTGATGAATTGGCCGAGACGTTTAGTCTGATTTATGATCATTGCTACTCCGGGTCTCAGACCCTCAAAGTTCATCATTTATTATAAATGAGGACAGTCTTCCGACAGGTCACCATTGGTGGGTCTGCTAGTTTGTTGACCCCGAGGCGTAAGACTTCACGGTTAAATAACTTTTGGGGGATTTCAAGTTTTGTTTCTCTAATATTCCACCTAGCAATAGTTGTACAAGATCGCAGCACAGCTATGCAGAAAAAAGTTACAAACCTACCACATTTAAAAAGTACAGTGTTTTTTCCATTTCCTGAAAAACAGTGAATGTGGACATACGAGGTTTTAGAAGGACAACGATGATGTGCATCTATTCATTGATCAGACGCTTTTATAAAAAGCTTTTTTCTCTCCTGAAGACGAGAGTGAGATTTCACACCCACAGGTCCATATGGATGCCACACACGAACTACCACAACTCAATTTACGACCCCCTGAGGAATTCAGGTAACCGTAGAAAAATAAAACCCTTCCATTATTCTCAAACCTGCATTTAACTTGTCATGTTTCTATTGCAACGCATTTAATAAACAAACCAAATACAAAACCTCACAAAACAAACAAATCAGCACGAATACTGAATGTTGTATTTTGTTGTGTGCACCACCAAATTCCAAGAAAAGAACAGCAGGAAAAAAATCCAAAGTAGCACAGATTTACCACATTTGTTTAACCACAAAGTGCAAAAGAGTGAGAACGGCGCTTCGGATTACCAGTAAAGCCACGAGAAAATGAAATAATGACTTTTTCGCCTGTTGCCCTTTGCCAGTCATACATTTTTTTCAACTCTGCTATAAATTGCAAATTCATCACAGGGTAATCGAAACGCTTTGAGTTCATGCCTACAAAAGCATTCCTGCTCAAATTGGACTACGTGGTGGGCTCAACGCTGGAAATCTGGGGGATCGTATGAATGGGCTCTTCCAGTTGAATCCAGTCTTAAATGTTCAGTCTCGTTCTAATCAAAAGAATTCTTTACCGTGCTACATAACACCGGAGTTTTCTTTATTACCAATAATAGATCCAAGTCATGAAATGATTACGATTTAGGAGCTTTGATAACAAAAACTTTTCAGACCAAACTTAATGTGAGGTCGAGGACAACTGTATATGCAATGAACTTAATCAAATATGTTAAAAACATCCATTGAATGAAACGAATGACTCAATGAAGCCAATGAAGTCACTTCTTCAAGCTAATTGAAGTGTAAAGCAGCCATGAACACACACGTTCGACCTCTTTTTCTTCACGTTTCCTCTTTCTGCATGAAGGAAACTCAAGCCCCATAATCTCACCGGTGAGAGAGCACCAGTCATCTGGATCTAATGTCTAAGAAGTCTCTCTGTCTCTCACTTCTCCAAAGGGAATATCTTTTATTGAACTGTTTTATACCGCATTTAACGTTCCTTTCCCTCCCACTGGCCTCCAAAGAAAGATGCTCCCGGATAGAAGTCTTCTCACGGCAGGATCTGGCTCTTATATTTGACAACAGGATGGAAAGATGCTCAGGTGGTCCAGGTACTTGCTAGGATCTAGTTTTTAGAAATCATCAATCGTCAATAAAACTCATAAATATTCGGATTCCTTTAAAATGGCTCCTCCTGTCAAAAAATACAGGTTTGTGTCCATTTATCACTTGCAGGTGTAACAAGCTGCACTATTTGAAATAATAGAAATGTAGAATATCTTTATCTTTCTCTTCCTCAACGAAACACGCTTTCTTTTCTCACTGTTCGTGTCAGAGCGAAACCTGTCGTGCTAAGATCCGAAGCTAGAAGAATGATTTATTAAAGAAGGCAATGGCGGGCATGTGAGCGAGACCCTGGTCTGAATCTGGGGGTAATATAGTCTGTTTATCATACTGCTGATCAAATCACGGCTTCAAATGAGCACGGACAGCATGTGGGCACCACCTGAATGAACAAGAACAATGGCAAGTTACCTACACACGCATACACACAGACCATGCACATGTGCATATAACATGCAACCTGGCACATGTTCAGAACGAATGGATCGCCATCACGTACAGAGTACAGTCGCCCCAGAAGTGTCGCCTGGACACTTAAGCAATTTTATGTTTCCAACAAAAATGGCGAAAGAGAGGCAAAAGTTATGGGTTGCAACTTCTAAAGAAATATCAGGTGAACTTTTTAAACAAACCCTGCCTTCACAATAGGACGTTTGAAAGGTTTCAATTACGTACTGTTATATATGCAGATAAATTGTAAAAAAAATAATAAATGACAAATTACAAAAATTTGAGGTATATGATGAAGTACACATATTGTACATCCACTATAAATTACAATTAAAGGAACAGTTCACCTTCAAAATGAAAACCGAAAGTAAACCGCTTTTCCTGGCGGAAGGTCGGCATTCGGTAAAAAATGAGCTAATAAAATATTTCAAAATTGAAAAATCATTTAACTCACCCTCTTGTCATTTCAATCCTGACATTCTTTCTTCCACAGAACGATATATAAAAGAAGATATTTTGAAGAATGTTGTTAACACCCCCCGTTCACTTGCATTACAATAAAAGTGAATGGGGGGCTGTGCTGTTCTGTTAGCAACATTTTTCAAAATATCTTCTTTTGTGTTCTGCGGAAGAAAGTCATACAGGTTTGAAATGACAGAGGGTGAGTAAATGATGACAGAATTTTCATTTTGAAGGTGAACTGCTCATTTAAGTAATTTTATTACACGGCTCCTTGGAATATGCTTGATTCTGATTGGCCAGTCGCGACATTTGCAGGTTCGTTATTCCCAGATAACAACCGCTCAAAACTACTAACCCGGATGCAGCAAATAATTTTGACCGTTTTTTTGTCAATTTAAATATAACTATGTGTTTTAATAACATAAGTATATGACATTATATTTACAAATGATTAAACCAAATTGCTCGTTCGTGACATTTGAACGTCATTTCTTACCTTAAAACCGAAAGTAACCGAGACTTCTTTCCAAGGTTCAAGTAACGGTGTAAATTATACTTAATTAACATCGTCTGCGTTTTGTCATGTTTCTTCCTCCTTGACCCCGTCATCTTCTACAAACATATTAATTCCTCTCTACAGCTTTAGTTAAAACGAACTGTCATTCAAGCTAATTTACAAGATACGAAATCTGGGAGGGGGAAGGAGTCGGTCTAAAAGACATTGAAAAGTGAGCTCATCGGTGCATGTTCCTGCCCGAAAGCATTCTTGGATTGTGTTGTGGTCCAGATTCAGGCGCACACCTGTCGCTCTATTCCAGATGAACAGAGGCTTGGCAGATGTTAATGGAAGCACTCCAGCTTCGGAAATCCAAACCACTTACAAGGAATGGAACAGACGAGCGTTTTAAAACAATGAGTTTTATCATGATGTCCAACAAGAAACAATTATGTAATTACATTGTAAAACAAAAAAACGTGCATACTCAAAAAATACTACAGTATTGAGAATCTGGTTTATATAAAAACGTATAGAAAAATCTTAGATTTACCTCATTTTCTTAAGACAAAATTTTTGGGGGTGAAGAATAAACTGAACATTTCTTTGCAAGATTTATCCATAAGATTTAGAGGCTCGGTTTTAAAAATAAGTGTGCGTAGCGTATAGATGCACAAACACACCTGTCTATAATTAGCATTTCCCGGCAGACATACAAATCTGGGAAAATCAGGAGTGTTCCTCTTATACTAATTTACTGGCATGAATGAGCCGGCCTGGCATATGCAGTTATCTGGAGGGTGATCTTGCAGTAGAAGCGGCATGGCATATCTATACAAACATCTCTGTGATTTACTGTAACGACAGCAGCGATAATGCGCAGAGAGACAGGAAGTGATAATGAATCAAATCCGATGTGTAATTGGCTGCCGAAGACACGCAAGTAAGACTTAGTCACAACTAAAACAAACACGCTCTCTCTAAAACTCATACTCTACACCCCAGAGCAAAGTTTGTTAAGTAAACATTGCATGATGATCCGAGCCAAACCAACTAAACCGAGGGGTCCACAATTAGACTCCAGACAAAACAAGGTTAAAAAAAGTCTCATTCGCTTTGTGACTCAAAGCAAAAAAAACACAATCGGACCCCAAATTCGTTTTGACGTATTCCAGGTCGGCCTGCTTTTTATCACACTGTCCATCTGATGTTCTGCCGAAAGCCACTAGAGGCCACCAGACCACCAGCATGTCAGGTGACATCAATTACAACCCATTCTGAAATCTCTTTCTGGACCCCAAGAACTGATTTCATGTTTGCATACAGTACATATAAATGCAAATTATATGGATTGAGCTGTTAATGTTTTACTGCTTTGTTTTACTTAAGCCAAATATGATTATAATGTACAAAATACAATAATACTATACAATTATCAATTAGCCTAGTTTACAAAGGAAATACAATTTTTCGAACGTATTGCTTATTTAACATTAAAAAAATTCAGTGTTCAGATATTAGACAGAAATCTTCATATGTGTGCCGCCATAAAAAACAGCAGGGTCTTTTTGGAGAAACTGGTTTGATGTGCTGGTTAGAAGCTGGTTAAAGTGCTAGTGACTAGAGATTTCTGCACAGTTACATGTGATGATTTGTCTATGGCCAATCCATTCTCAACACCTGATTTCTGTTCCAGTTCTTCTATTTCAGGGTAATCCAGAAAGCAGGAAATTATAATCGGAGCCCCTAAATCTCTCTGGTCTAGTTTCCCGGACCCGGTTTAGCCAATGGCTGCTTCTGAAACGTTTTCAACAGAGAAACACTATTAGGAATGTAATTAAGACCAGAAGTGGTTTCTCTTATTCCAGGAAACTCAGCGTCAGTATTGCTGGTATCTCGGCTACATGGACCATAGAGTTAAATCAGGGTATTTTTACCTTAATGATTTAAGGTAAAAAATATCCTTTACTGTACAAGACCAGATGAGAATCATGTTGATAAAAAGATGCAGTAGTAGATTTTTTTTAAACGTAGAAGTGCAAATATTTGACTTTACTAGCTGAACCACACAAACTCTGTAATTCATCATCCATAATAGTGATTATATGATGCCATAATCTAGATTCAAAAAACTTCATTCAAAATCAAATTCACAAACCGGTAATTAGAAAGAAAGCAGAAGGGGGAAAGGCTTAAAGAGATGAAAGATTGACAGCAAGAATGTGACGTGGGGTTAGAAATAAAAGCGGCTGCTTAAAAAAAAAGAGCCAAAGCAGAAAGAAAATAATTTACCGGGTAACCGTCTCGCCCATGCTTGCCCTGTACAAATAAATTGGGGAAAATGAATTAATCAATATATAACGAATTAAATAAAAATAACACAACTATGGTTTTTATAATATCAGGAATCCTTGTTCAATTTGATGCAGAAATGAAAGAAATCATTTGGTGTTTAAGAAAGAAAAAGTACATCTGAAAGAATCAAGAAGGGTGTTTGGATTTAAACTTTCAGAAAGCAGCTGAATACAGAAAAAGTTTTTACAACCTGTAAATCTTCTCACGGTGTAAATCTTTGTTGTTTAAGCCTTGAGAGAAAATAAACTAGTGGAGCACCGATATACAGAACAGCATAAACTACACGTGAAGTTCCACATAAACCAACCTGAAGTGTTAAAAGCCGTCACACAATGTGACATCTGTAAGAACTGCATTGATAGATGAAATCCTGACAGCACATTAAAATATAGATTACGGACCGATATCAGTTTGCAACAAAGTGTTGACAGCTTGATTTGAACAAAAATCTAAAGCAGGTGACTAGTTTGCAGTCGATATGTAACCTGTTGTTGCCCTGCGTGTTAAACTGCTGTTAGGCCTTTCAGGAGACCGCTTCTTGAACTGTGAGAAGATACTACAACTTAAATCTTTCAAGGCAGAAGCTTTGTCGACTCACCGTGCAAACTTCAGTCACGCTTACAACGCTACTTACAGAGATCATTTAGTACCTGACATGTCACGATGCGGATGCGTAAAGATAAGGGTACTTACTGGGGGTCCTGCAAAATAGAAAAAACAAATAAAGAAAAAACATTAAAAACATGATATCATAGGTACTAGGTATAATTTTTAAATAATCAGAAGTGTAGGTCAAGTAAGTTTTATGATCCTCAGAGGGGGCAAAAAGGTTATATAAGAGACATTTTATAAGGCTAAAGGTTGTTTGTATTCACTTTTTTACGTAACCTTACCACTTGCGAAGCATTTAAAGAGCAAGACGGGGAAAAACAAAGGTGAACGTGTGTGTGGGGCTCACAAAAATCCCCGAGCACATGTTACGTTAAAAAAAGGAAATGGGCCAACATCAAAACTGTTTGGCTGAAAAGACGTTTTGAAAATGGATCCTTATTAAACAAGCTCCTTTAATGAATGAATTATGTGTATGTGACTGGACAGATCTTTGCACTGATTGGTCCTCTAAATGTCTTCCAGGTTTCCAGCATATTTCCTCTCTCACACTGAAGAAACAAACAGATGCTCGAGCGAGAGAACCTCCTCCATCCATCTAGCCGAGTTCAACTCGTCCCTGCCCACTTCACAACAAGCGGGCACGGCTAAACAGAACCACATCTAGCAGAATGGGTGACAAAATGACCCACTATCTCTATGTAAATAAAGAGTTCTGCCAGTGTTTGATGTTCCTCTCCCAGGGCAGCGGGCCTGGAACGGGTTTGAGAAACAGATGTAAAGAATTGCCCTTCTGTCCAAATGCCAGTTCAATAAGAACGAAGTGATCCCAGATTTAATCGGATGGGAGCGGGAGGTGAATATAGGTTCTCACGTACAAACGGTTCACATCCACGGCCCAAAGATAAAGTTACGATGTGGTCGTGTTTTTGGATGTTTTCAGGCAAGGCTTCAATCCGGTCAACTCTTTAAATAATTTCACATTTAACAACGCTTTTTCACTCGCTCACAGATCAGCATTTTCATGTGTGTAGCTGTTACGATCAAGCAGAGTTTAAAGGGATAGTTCACTCAAAATATGTAATTCTGTCACAATTTACTCACCCTCAGGTTGTTCCAACCTGTATGAACTTCTTTGCACCGCTAAAGGCAAAGAATGTCAGTAACCAAGCAGATCTCCTCCCCCATTTACTGTCATAGTAGGGAAAATAAATACTATGGGGGTCAATGGGACTGAACTGACATTCTTCTAAATATCTTTCTTTGTGTTTAGCAGAGCAAAGACATTTATACAGGTTTGGAACAACATGAGGGTGAGTAATGATGACGGAATTTTCAATGTTGGGTGAACTGTTCCTTTAATACCTCGGAGTCATCATTACTCAGACATCCACATTGACTCACAACCACTTGAATGTTCAGGCAGGAGTCTGGCAAAGATAATGAATATAAATAAAGCAGAGATCAAGAAATAAGACTCACCAGGGTCACCTCTTCTTCCACGTTTCCCAGGAGGACCTGAAGATAACATCAAATATCTTTCAATACACATCTTATAAAAAACATGAATAAATATCTTTCATAAACATGTTTGCTAGGTCAAAATCAAACATACGGGGCTCAGAAAACACAGATCTAAATATTTGCACAATTCTGTCTGAATTTTTTTATATGCGCCACATAATGTTGCTTCTTCCTTTACTGTTTCCCAAACGCTTTACAACAGAGTACACTTCTAAACAACAAACATACTGTACTATATACCTTCTAATATAAAAACCATGCAACACATTTAGCTTAACATCATATCAAACAGGGTCACATAATACAGTTTTGAATGAAGACTTGCACTTTTGAGCGTAGGTGAGCGAGTGTTTGCAATTCTGGTATGACTTTCACTCCAGAAATAAACAAGTGTGATGCAGGTGGTAGAGATCATTGTAAATGACAAACGTATGTTGCAAACGTATGCATGATCGCATATCTAGCATTGTGCTGTTTGTACACTAGAGGATGAACGTTAGTTTAATTAAATAAATAATGCATAACCCCATAATCATCTTAAGTACCCTAGTTAGGGAACTACTGCGCACTTCTATTACTTGGTCTGTTTTTCTATTAACCCTTGTTGTTCATGTTTTTGTTATCAGCCAATGCTTGCGGGTCTGGTCGGCCCCAGCATTATTTAGGTTTTAAATCAATACAGCAATAATACATTATGTAAAATACTTGTATTAAAGATGTTTACTTTATCCCAAATACTAGTAACATAGACACCATATGGGCAGTTGACAAATATTACGTGCATGTGTCATATGGTGTGACAACAAAAGTTTAGAAAAAACTATGACGATAAATCTCTCTTATACACGCTAATTTATTTAATAAATATAAATAATATATAAATTTATTAAATATATTAAAATATTCATATATTATAATCAGTTTTTTTTTATTATTATTGCTATGTCACACCATAGAACACATGTAGGTTTATCTGTCAAATAATTTGTCATTTATCTCTGTCAAATCATTCTTATGAAAAAGGGAATATTTGCTTATTGTAAAAAATGTACTAACAAAAAAATGTTTAAAAACTTATTTTCAACAAATATGAATGTCTAAGATTTAAAATCACTTTCTTAACCTTTCTCATAATTCAAAAACCTCAATAAAACATATCTGTTTAACTTTCTTCCTCAAAGATATTTTGTTTTCTTTGATTTAGTGTTGACACAAACATGTTGTGACCATTTCTATGACGCAAGCAGTAACTCGACACAGGCATTAAAAATGTGTCAAATGCACAGCACTTCACATGTGATGGAGAAACCGGAGCAAAAGTCATGAGTTTAAGGGATGGAAACAATCAGGATTAGGTGAATCCATTGTCAAGGATGAACAGAGATGGAGGGTGCATGTCTGTGAATGAGGCATCTGGGCCCGACGCATCACTTCCTGTTTGTGTATCTTTATGACAGAACAAAGCGGCCTCGGGCATACCTCCCAGACTTTTTAAGATCGGTAGCCAAACCCCCCACCTTCCCTTCTCTCTGGTTAACCGATTAACCCTCCACTGTCCCCTGGGCACTAAATCACTTCCATCAATCCCCCCCAAACTTCTTTCGGTACTGTGAAATAGAAACCATACCTGAGCGAAGCAGGAGAAGGGAACGCTGGGATGCTAATGAGCTCTAGTCACAGACACACTCTTCTTGTTGGCATTATTGTTATTATTCTAGGTTAATCAACCCCTGCTGCTTCGACCCCTATTAGAGATCTCTGACTGACAGGAAAAAAGTCTCGGGTTTTAGCTTCGCCTGTTTGAAACGCTGCTCTAAATCCAGCACATCTGGCATCAAACACCATCAGGCCATTTAGCTACAGTGAGAGGTAAGTGAAAGCTTGTTGGTTCAATCCCAGAATGTATTTAGAGACGGGAAACTGATCAGTAAACAAGGTAAAACTAAAGGGAAACTTCAGCCAAAAAACAAAATGTCCCAATGTTTTACTCAACCTCAAGGCATCCTATTTGGATTTTGTATGTGACTTTCAGAATAATGCAGTCGGATTGCATTGATTCGCATCAGAAGGCCTTTATTAACCCGACGGAGCAGCGTGGAGCAGTTTTTAAAATGATGGATGCACTTTTTGGAGCTTCGAAATCTCATCCACAATTCACTCCATTTCTGAAGCTTACACCACAAGTGTATACGTCACACCACATTGCAATAACCTTAGAGATATTATTATTTATTTGTATTTTAAAATTGGCTTGTCTACAAAACGTATACGTCATTGACCCGTGTACAGTAATGTTCTTAAAATTCAAAACTCTTTGGTTAAGTCAGTAGGGATATAACGATTCACTCAGCTCACGATGCGATGCGAGTCACGATTCTGATCTCAAGATGCGATTTATTCACGATTTACTCACGATTTATTTTCACAAAATGAGTTGAAACAAATTAGAAATGAACAACTTCCCTTGAATTATTTCTTAAATGCTTCACGTTTCTTTGTATAATAAAATAATGTTTTATTTCAAATAACAAAACTAAACTGATTTAGAACTAAACTGACTAAACAAATTAATAATAGAAAAAGTCTCTTTAATATAAACAAACTAATACTGTCTGAGATTTTCTTGGATTTTTTGCATTTAAGAAATATCAGCATGTCCACGTTTAGATTCGCAGTGAAAATAGCGGTCCCTGCTGTTCAAAAACTGTATTGCGATTCAGTTCACACCTCAACCGATTTGAATCGTCACTCATTATAACCGATTTTCAACCGGCTCACGGTGAATCGTTACATCCCTATAAGTCAGTAAAAAAGGTACTACAGAAGTAAATAAGGATGGTGAGAATGAAAAAAAATCATATCATTCCTGTAGCTTAATTGATAGAGGATTGTGTAAGCAACGATCATGGGTTCGATCCCCAGGGAAAAGAAGTACTGCTAAAAAATATCTTACATGCAAGTCACTTTGGATACAAGTGTCTGCAAAATGCATTAAAGTATATTGTAACATTTAACAAAATTTCAGTTTGTTTATTTTATTTTTGATTGTTTGTACAATTTTATTTTTTAATAATTGTGGCTTTTGTCAACCATGTTTAACTTTTTAACCTGTAATATACCATCAACCGCAGGTTAAAAGTTCCTGTATTAAGTGCACTATAAGTCAAAAATGACTACTGCTTTTATCTCTTTCTTTTAAAGACTAACTTACATCTGTAAATGACATTATTCTCTTTCTCATATGGCATGCCCTATATCATCCAAAAGGCTTCTTGCCCTACTGCTTGTAACTTTTCTTTACTGTATTGATGTTTCGGGCTTTGTATACGATGACACAAATCACAGTCAACATAGTGAACATACTGAATCACGGCTTCATCTTTGAGCTTTTCTGGCTTACTGCAGTGCACAGTATCACATTACACAAGACCAAACCACAAGAGCTATAAATACAGTGCAAGTATGATCTTCACCAACAGAACCCATAAACACTACGGGGAAACTCAGAGACACCGGGGTTGATGCTTCGATCGCTGGAAGACGCCACTAAATGGGCCCCTGATGTTTTATTTTTTATATCTGTCAACGTCTGATGAACTGTCTCATGGACAATTATTACAACAGTAACAACTTCAAGATTAAAAACTTGATGCGGGTTTGATTGAATCTGGATGTAATCACGGTCGCAGGCAACCTAAAGGTCTCCTCTGTTCTCCCCTATAGCTGTCTCCATACATTAACATTCAGAAATGACATAATTGAAGTGTATCATTATTCTCAGCTTGGACAATCCGACCACTTGCCGAATTCCGTTCCTTATCCGATCAAGAAGGTCTGTTTCTGATATTTACGCACAAGTTTGATTTAGCTACTGTGACATTCTGTCTAAAACAAATGTTTCGGAGAAAACAAAAACGTCATCTCCCCGGGCAAACGAGAGGCGGCCATATTTTCATCAGGCGCAACAACTGTTCATAATAAACGTCAGGAGTGAAATCACAGAATTCGATTCTCTCGGTTCAGTTCCTAAACCACAGTTGTGTTTCACTCTCCAAAATCACAGGCTGAAAGAAATGAAAGTCTTTCAATGGGAAGGAAATCCAAGTAATACCACAAGGTGTGCAGGGCACTGCCATGATAAACCTTTGTCACGTTCAGCTTCAGAGGCAACTTCACATGTGACTGGTATTGATAACAGTACGTTCACATATTCAATATTAATTCATCAAAAGTATTTTTTTGTTTTTATCAAAACTTCACTGCACACCCGAAACACCAAGCAAGCGCTCAAACCATGTAGTTAGCTAACATTTATTAGTTTTGGACCCTTAAAATCTATACATTGCAGGGCGGTTTCACGGACAGGGCTTAAAGGGTAACTCCGGCAAACATGAAAATTCTGCCATTAATTACTCACCCTCAAGTAGTTTAACATCTGCATGACCTCCATTTATCCCAAAAACGCAAATTAAGGTAGTTTTAACTAAGGCCTAGTCCTGTTTTAAGATCATCCGTGTCCGGGAAACCACCCCATGTTATTGCATTGGATAACAATATAACATATCAGTGACGCATACAGTATTTGTAGAAAGAACAGGCACACGTCTAGGAAAATATAACAAAATGTGCTTAGATTTTTATAGAAAGAAAGAAAGAAAGAAAGAGTTTGTTTTATATTTTGTTCTCCATGTTAATTCCTGATTTAAGTGTACAAATACTTTGTTGTCTTTGTCAATTTTTTCTCAGCCGTCTTCCTCACGTGTGAAAGCAATTATAATTTATGACTCTGGAATTATTCATTGCTCTCCACAAATGACTTTCGTGTTGATGAAAAATGCAAAAGCACAGATTTTTAATGTGATGTTTGACAGGTGGTTTATGTTGACTGGGATTTGTAACAGCGCAGGAACTCTGAACGTCAAATCAAACGCTGCCCTGGTCACGAGATCACGAACAGACAAATAACAGAACTTAAGTCAACCGTTTAGAAAAGGAAAGCCGAGATGTGTTATCTGGACATTACAACGTGTGTGTGTGTGAGTGTGTTTCTGTAAGAGTGTGATGGTTCAGGTGCCATGTTCAGTACAGCGAAAGCCATCACATTTACATTCATTCATTTAGCAGATGCTTTTCTCCAAACCGACTTAACTATATCTACATCTCTTTCCCCCATCATGTGCACATGAGAGGACATGTGTCCTGTGGTGTGACAGCAAAAATTTAGAAAACGAAATGAAAATGTATAACATAAAATAGCATAAGAGACTAGTTTTTATCTAAATTGTTTGCCGTCACACCATAGGAACCATTTACAGTAGAGTTCATTTCTCAACAGCCGGATTTCCTCTGGGAAATCTTTCTTAGCATGTGTAAATGCGCTTTTTTGCTTTTAACACTACATATTTTGAAATTGCATTGCATTTAAAGCATCTGCACGCAATTTCTCAGATTTCACTGCTTCTAAATATCGCATTTGTGCCAAGATAAAAACAACACAAGCTGCATTGTACTCAAAAACGCAAGAAAAACAGCACCGGCATGTAAATCCTGCATGATTGTTGCTGTTTACTCAAGTTGTAAGTGTGTGTATGTTTTGCCATTAAGATTGGCCTTTGCGTGATGGAGTGTTAACTTGCTTGACCTCCAGATAAACAACTCTGCCTACCTCGCCCCCCCAGCAGTTGCCTGTCAGTCAAACACTTCCATGTGTGTGTTGACGCTAGGAGTGTTGGTGTTTATGAGAGGGGTCGGTTTCTACACGGGTCCCAGACGCTCGCTGGGTGGCTCTGTCATTAGCGCGGGTTACTATAGTGGTCAACAGCGAGCACGTACACCGAGAGGATGTGCAGACTCACGTTCCATATGACACAGTGTGACAAAGCGGCCCCAGGGCTCCGTACTGCGGCCCCCCAAAAGATGAATAGATTTGCCCTTTACAAACAGACTAAACCAGTACGACCCATGTAGGGTAAAATGTCATCACGTAACTCATTTTTAAAACCGCTTTGAGAAGAAACGGTCTAGGAAATGTGACGGCATGCTTAAAAATGTCATTGCATAACCTGACGTTAGATTTAGCATATACAAGATGTTTTTAAAATCACAGCCAGCTTCATAATGATGCATGTAGCTTATCTAAAACTAAGCAGGCCACCATGCTGTGCGTCGTTATCGGTTACGAATTACAAGCGATTCTTGTCTCTACACAACACTGAAAGTCGACCGTAAAATGTTTGATACGGTGTAAACATAAGCAGAACATTACAGCGATATAATCAAAACAAACATCACAGAATTTCCTCAAGGGTGTTAGACTAAATGTGAAAAACCACAAATTTGATTCATTTATGAGTCGGTGTGTAGTTTTGTATAGTCTTTAGACCAAAAAGCGGCCCTGGACTTCTTTGCAAAGTGGACCGTCGGTTCCGTCCGTGCTCGATTTCGTTCCGGGTTTTCGGGCTCCTTCGCGACTGCAATCCGTCTGCAATTACTTTCCGGCCCATCCGTGACTGCGTTTCGCGGTATCCCTTCGTTCATTACAGTTTCCCATCGGGAAAATGCCCGATTACAATCCAGCCCTGCTTGTATTTTTACCTCACTTGAAACTGAAAGTTTATGCATCAAATGTGCATCTGGGTAACAAAATGGTAACATTTATATTATGACATTTTCTTTGTGAAATATTTCTTGCATCGAACCACTCAAAAATAAAATGAAGTTACAAAATTATAAAGACTCTTAATGCTTTTTACTGAGATATGGAGACTGGCTTGTCTCATGCTGTTATAAATAAGCTAGAAAAAAGCCAAGAAAGTGTTTATTATACCTAGTGGTTGTCAGAAATTTGTAATTGCCACATTCATAAAAGAAATCTTTTTAACACTCCTCTTTTCCCTTCAAGTCCACCCAGTAGACTGACAGCTGATATTTATTTTGTAAAAAATGCGACTGCACCTTCCATTCACCTGAACGTCATCACTCGTCTAACAGAAGAGAGGAATTTGTGGTGTCTAGTCTTAAACACATGTGTCCCTGTGAGGGTTAACCGCAAACAGGTACGTGGTCATGTGGTCCTAATTCCCAGATTACACACTCCTACTTTGGCGCTTCATTGAATGCAGTCTAGGCAAAACCCTGGTCCGAATAAGCATTCAAAGTATGAAGGTCTGTTTAAAATCATAACCTCAGCTTCAAAGACCAGCCTTAATCTTATAGTGATTTCATGAAAAACCTAATGAAGAATCATCATTAAACTATGCGAAAAATACCTTAACTAGAACACAGTGTTGTGTTTGTCCCCGTTTCTTAATATCGCTGACAAACTCGCACAGCATGATGAAAAACATTTGTAACGTGAGCGCTGGATGTTTCAAATCGAGTATTACCGCTGCCTGTTATCATTAAATCCAATTCTAATGACTGTAAACCACAGGCTCAAGTTTTGGGGGACCGGAAATCTTTTCGGCAGGTTTTATTATTAACGTGAAAATCACCGTAACAGAAGCCAAGATTTTGATTATTCCTATTTGCAGAAAAATTCGCTTTAACCGTGCCTTGTAACCACAACATTAGTGTGTGAGCATCGTAACCTCAAAGTATTCTTTAAAGTCTGCTTTCCCTTCAGCAGTTCACGGACAAAACAAGATTGACATCTGGGTGCACCTTGTTTTCAGTAACCTATAGGGGGCGATGTTCAGCTTCAAGTAAACACAATGGGATTTATTAAAATACAAAAATCTGAAACATTAAAAATGAAATGTAAAAAATACATGTTTTATAATTCTATATTTCAAGGTCACTGGTCTAAAGTTAACAAAAAAGTCACTATTTCTAAATCACACAAACTGGTCTTTGAAACAAAATTGGGTCATCATATATTTAAGGTTTAGGCTTCTACCTGTCAATAATACAACCGCCAAATACTTGTAAATAAAGTAAATTGATCAGGTGTGAATTGAAGCCACCATTAAAATACTATCAGTCATAGAAAAGCTTCTAGTCTGTTTTTTTCTCACTTGCAAGACTAAAAAATTTAACTTGTATGTTAATGAAATTTTGGTAGACTGGTTTTCACACTGAGATTTGCTTAAATAATATTAAATTGTACTGCAGGTTATTTTTATGGTATATGCTTTAGTTTTTTTTTAAAGTGATTGTATTGTGGTGGTACATTTTACAAGTATTGCATGCTTTAGTTACAATATATACACTAAAATATGCAATATGCAGGGACTACAGCTCCCCCTAGTGTCTTCTATAGAGATGTGCAATAATTGCGATGATCTGAAACCATCGCAATGAGGTCAAACAATCGCGATGAGACGATTATTTAATAATCGTGACAGCCCTGAGCTGAAATCTGATAAAATGAACATTTGTGTATAATCATACCGTGTATACAATTTAATTATATTTAATAAAGGTCATGCACAGGGCTTTAGAAGACAGAGTCCAGATCGACAGCTGTTCAGGGTGACCTTGAGAACATATTTACATCTAGGTTATGGTAGTCGCTAAAAGGTTGCCAGATCACGAGCCTCAAAGCACTTCAGACATTTGCTTGTGCTGCCAAATACAGTCAGACAGAGATGACTGGCTATCATTTACACCTTTAAACACCTCCGATATTGATTCCAGAGCACAGACTGCCAGACACTTCAGTGAACACCTCATTCGTCACAGGGAAACTGAGAAAGTGTGCACGGAGTGAAAAAAGAGAGAATCGATAGCATTGTGTCGAAACTGCACAAGTTGACACGACGACTGTCAAAGTTTTACCGGCACCAAATCTATCAATGATCCTTGATTTAAACTATATAAGAGACTAATTTCTGTGGTTTTACATGTGTGAAAGTTGCCACAACACTGGACCGTTGTAAGAGGTCTCCAGCTGCACATACCCAAGCACATAGATACAGGTGGTCAAAAAAAGTCAAAAGTTATTTTAATCTGTAGATACGGCTGTGAATAAAAGTAATAACACAATTCTCTTTAAAAAAAAACGTATAATTTGAGGTCTCATTCATTTTTGTAACACAAACAGTGTGGGACAAGTTAACATTTTAATGTTTAGGGATTCTTCAAAATGATTTTCAATAATAGTCATGATTGCTTTAGCAGCCACCGCTAAAACGCACAATTCAACAAAACTGTCAAATTCTATCCAAACACTTTCAGTTTCCAACACTTTTTTATGACATTAAATAAATACAGCTCTTGTGTGATTTATGCCCAAAATGAAGCTCTTTACAGTAGATCATATTATGAAACAAAATATTACTTTTAGATCAAACAAATAAAAACAAGCCTAGATTGAGTCGAGTCATCTGTGCAAGGGCACAATTCACTCTGCAACGAAGAATTCTTTGCCAATTACAACACTGAAGCACAAAACCACATATCAAAACATCTTAAAAACCCTCCATCGGTCGCATGACATGAGCGATTTTTCTTATTAAAATCAACATCATATCAACGTCATCTCAATTGTTTAACAGCTCCGGGCTTTTGTTGAGCGAAAAACAGACATAACTTAAGTATTTTTCCATTGTGATATTTACACATGGGATGTATATTTGACAGCAGAGGAGATGGGCTAAAGCTCATAATGGCTGTTTGGATCCGTGCGTCAAGCATCGAGACAGAGAAATATCTTGCTCATGTTTAATGGTGGCTGACGTTTGTCCACTTGCTTTGAAGGAAACTCATCTCAATTTAGACAACAAAGTTTGCAGTATTCTCTTCGGGGATTTGACTCAGACCAAAGCTTCACTGTTGTTTAACTTTCCACGGGCCGCAATGTTTTTGGTGGCTTGTGAGATCACAGCCAATGCAACTTAGGTTCTGGGAATAAACAGACAAATGTTTCATTGCCATTGAGGAGCAAACTAAATAAAAAAATTGTACATCTTTATGTCATAATAATTAGGCGATCTAGTAGGGGTGTAACGGTTCAAATTACTCACGGTTCGGTCTGTGTCACGGTTTTAGGGTCACGGTTTCGGTTCGGTTTGTGCTATGTTCAGGGAAAAGGGACTACTGACAAATAAAAATAAGAACAAATAATCAAGCTAAAAGTAACAGCACCAATAAAACAACAGAGCAAAGCAGAAAATAAAATAAGATACTATATATATACCTTTTAAGGTAGAAATGGATTAAAGTAATCAAATAAAACATAACATTGCATAAGGGCAATTCCGCAAAAATGTCAACCTAGCCACGAACAAATTACGTTTTTACCAGCGGTTTTTACTATGGTAACAGTACAGATTTTAACATTTGGTGGTTCAAATACCCATGTGAGATCTCTCTTCAAATTTGTAAAGCATTTGTTTTATTTTTAGTGCATGATTTTTCATAGTCAGGCAAGTGCCATTTTCAGGATTGTCACATCCATAACGCTACATATTCCTCATAAATGGACACATGAAAATGAATATAAAGTAACTATTTACAGTAATGTTCTATAAAGAGGCATCCCTTCTCCATTCATTGGGTATTATTGCTTCAGGATTGTGCATTTTATTTTACAGAAATCCTACAAAGTTTATCGTCTCCCAAAAACCGCGTCCTTTTTTTGTCACATCCATAACGCATGTTTATTTCCCTTTTTTTAAATATATATTTTTTTGATGTTTAGACTCTATCAACAAGGGTTCAGTAAAATATAAACAGATGGTTCAATATAATCGTAACAAATTCATTCTCTGAGCATTTTAATGTCACGTCCATAACGCAAAATGTCACATCCATAACGCTGGAATTGCCCATATGTACAAATTAAATAAAGATGAATCATAATCAAAGTTACAGAAGTTATTGAGTCACAAGCAGTGAGTGATTTCCTTGACTTTTAACAGACAGCAGGAATTCGCTGCTGTCGCTTTAAGAGGAATGAAACGATCCAGTACACTGATACTGTACACGTGCGTTGTTTTTCGTCCGTTTCGTCCGTTCACTTAAGACATAACCTACTATGTTTGTTAAGATACTCGACAAGAGGGGCATGTGGACCTACTTCATGTGTGAATTTGTCCGTTTAAGCGCTTCAAAAAGACAACTCAATATTTGCGAGACTTTCCTTATGCGCGCTTCGGATCTTCTCACAGAGCGCAAGCGAGTTTTCTTCTGCATCATCTTGCACTTAAATGTTTAAATTGGCAAGGCTTCAATGAGTTTAGTTTAAACAGCAACATGTGCTGTTCAGGTCTCACCTGCGCTCACGTGCTCACAACACCCGGGTGATGAAAGCAGAAATGTCTGTACAGCATACGTCAATCCTATTGAAATTTGTCTATGTTATTTGATTTGTTGTAGGCTGGCAAACCAGTTTTTGTTTTGGTAACTGGCAAACCCTTGTTTCAGTATTAATTGGAGTAATGGGTTTATTTCCTAGGCCTAGACACAGTAAGATGGCAAACACAACGACACAACATGTACATACAGTGTTAAACATATGCAGAAATATACTGTTTGTAGACACATTTAAACATGTCATGTACAACTTTGCCTGACACAGACGGGCATTCTTGTTTTCCCAGTTTTTGGATGTTCCCTGCGGTCGGATGTGTTCTGGTGTCTTAATGCCTTGCAGTCATATTTCTGAATGAACAAAGAGAAGTCATCTGGACTGCTGGTTTTAAATACTTATGCTGACGTATAGACACATTGATTCTCACTTCTAATGTTTTTGTTTTTTTCAGCAAGATCTCAGCCCTTTGAGACAGAGTAAATCGATTCTCCAGGTTGCCAAATTAATCCAAAAGTCACCCATGTAATAATGCATGACATCATCAAAATTTGGTTATCCGACCTATTCTGTTAATGTTCTGCTTGATAAATAGCTTTGTACCCTTATTGAACCGTCAACAAATGCCCCTTTGTGTATTTATATTTTTCCAAAAGGCTTTTTCCTAAACATCCGAGACACGCTGATAAATAAATAAATGAAATGGAACTCCAAGTCTCTAGCGCTACGACAGAGCAATTATGGAACGCTACCATTATCCTAGTGAAATTTCCAAACCATTTTCTCATGAAAGACATAAAAAAAGATAATAACAGAATCGAAAAAGCTTGTGATTTTCACAAACACCAACATACACCATTTGAATAAGACTAATGACAAATGCAATAGAAATCCTTTTTTGTCTAAATGGTTCCGTAGAGAACCTTTAACATCTGAAGAACCTTTTTCATCTCACAAAAGGCTCTTTGTGGCGAAAAAAAGGTTCTTCAGATTATAAAAAGGTAAGAAAGAGATGGTTCTTTAAAGAACTGACTGAATGGTTCTTTGTGGAACCGAAAATGGTTCTTCTATGGCATCGCTATGAAGAAGCTTTTAAGCACCTTTATTTTTAAGAGCGTAGCAACTGGTGTCGCTGTAATATGTTGATGGGTAATCGAATAGATGCCCTCCAGCATTTGCGCTCGGTTGCGCTCCAAGTGTGAGAGATCCCTGTTGACAGCGTATTGCTACTAGTGCGCTAAAGCCGACCCAAACGTGCATGCACCCCAACCAACTTCATTCTTTAAACAGGATTTATGATTGGATAATGAAAGAGATGATGAATGGGTACGCCAGTCACTTCATCATGTGGAGAAAAGCCACCCAAGCAGGATAAAGGTCAAACTGGAATCCATTAAAGATGTGGTTTAACGTAAATCTCTGTAGCATGACATAACGGACTATAATTCTGTAAATGTTAGACGATCAAATAAATAATTCATAATAAAGATTTAAAAAAATTCACAGTTAAATATGACAATTTGACACTTTTTACCTGTATCCAGAAATAATTACATTTTGGCAAGTCATTACTGCATTTGACATTCTACTTATAGGTCAACACTCAAAACAGAAAAAACTGATAATAGTAAAAAAGAAGAGCAAAAAATATGCGCAATCTGCTTTTTATAATTGATTTAGCCACTGGCCCGTTGCATTATGCATAAGCATTTTACAGGGGCCATGAAGTACCCACCACCATGTGCTCCTTATATAAATCTGTGACCACAAATAGAGTTTGTATATAATACACGGCTAAATGGGAACAGGATTAAGTTTAAATTAAATTAAATTAAAAGCAGATTTATCAGTTTATGCCAAACACATACGCTAATGTTATTTTAAAGAGAAGCGGCTATCGGAGAGATGGAAGACATAACAATGAGAATATGTCCAAGCTGCACACACAAAACCAGTTGTGCCTATAAGCAAAACGGTACGAGAGGCTGTGCTATAGTGTCATTATAGTCACAGCTCAAGGATTGAACACCTTTTAACATTATTTTACATGTAACCACACCACTTACAACTCTGACCCTTATACTTTTTTCTTCTGCTGCACCTTAAATAAATCTTGATCTTCCACTCAATGTAAAGCTGCAATTCCAAGAAAATGTTATTTGTCAAGATATGACCTCTTTGGAACGGTATAAAAAAAGAGTGACATATTTTACTGACCTTTCAGGCTCACCTGATATCTGTGTTGCATACCAGCTTTGAAACCAGCAAATACAACCGTAAATTCTGATAGTGTTAGCCCAAAGGAAGGCGCATAAAACGCATAACACGAGAACCCAAGAGACAGGTCATTGAATTATGAAGATGTCAAGCAGAAAGGCCTGCCGGTCAGCATGGACGCAGAGCAGATGCTGATAACAGCTTGTGTAATGACGTGTGCCGTAACATATGCCAGTCAGGAGCGGGAGAAGATCTGGCTCAGGAAATCTACCGTGCAGGTATGTGGTCTCTTCTCATGCATGTTTACAGAGCTTCAATCTCCTCAAATGAAGACAATTGTACAGAGTACCGTTATTCAGCACTGTACAATCTTTCTGACCTCAGGTAATATTGACAGACATTTTGTAAGAGGTCATTGGAAAGAAAAACCAAGAGAGTAATTTCGTTGTAAAGAAACACAAAACTTAGGATTCTGCGATACTTCTACAGTACATCACGTAAGCTTTTCATGACATTAGCGATTTGAACAATGCTATAAAAATACAGCGGAACTGAACTAAACTGACTTTTTCATCCTGACGCAGGTGACATCGTGGTCTCTAACACAGGCATTCCAAGTACTCTCTCAAAGCTTTGATTATCTTGGAGGGGGGTGAACAAACAAAGCTAAATATTGTGGCCTATGACATCACCTTTTGCAACTCAAATCATAGCATGAAACACAATGCCTTCAGGTTTGTGATACTACAGCTACTAATACCCTCAGCATGTGAACAGACAAGTTCAATATGTCTGTAGCGCACACACACTGGACAAACATATCCTAATAAATACACATCTGTGTCAAATGAACCGAAATATGCCAGCCCTTTAACCACTGGCCGAGTCCTACACCGCGTCTACACCGGACGCGATGCGACACGACAAAAGACGTTAGAAAGGCATTCGAACCCATTATAATTAAAAATTTTGTCCACACTGGATGCAGCACGGTCGTATCTGAATGTATCGTTACACCCCTACATCTAGCACCATGTCTACACCGGACGCGACAGCACTACGCGACATGACAACCTGCTTGTTCTTAATGGGTTTGTCGCATCGTGCCGTAGCGTCCGGTGTTGGCACGGTGCTAGATGTAGGGGTGTAACGATACATTCAGTTCAGAATTGGATATGATACACAATACTGGGTTTACGATTGTGACTGCATTACAATAACTGAGCAAAAATAAAGAATTATAATAAAATATAAAAATAATAAACTGACAATTAAATGACAGATTTTCTCTTAAGTATTTTTGTAACATTTGTTATTTTGTTAAAGATTTGACAACATTCAAGGTTTAATTCAAGCATCTTTGTGTAAACTAATAAAAACTGAATAGATCTATCACAAAAAAACAATACTGAAATTTAACAAAGTTATATAATTATATTAAAAAAAATATTTAATTTAAAAATACACTGCCATAGCTTTACGATACAATGCATATCTTAATAGCTCAACGACACATATCTTGATGTTTTTAAATTACATTTATATTATATTACTTAGAGCGTGGCACTAGCAACACCAAGGTCATGGGTTCGATCCCAGGGATTGCACATACACAGAAACCAAGTATAATGTAATGTAAGTCGCTTTGGATAAAAGCGTCTGCCAAATGCATAAACGTAAATTTCAATGTTTTAATTCCCAATTTCACTTATATAGAATGTCACATTCTAGATTTATGCTTAATGCGATTGCTATAAAAAACATATTGAATTCATAATATCGGCTCTGATAAGAATAATTGACAATCATCTTACTAAAAATCCAAAGATTCTCCAGTAACCACACAAACAGGCAAAACTTATCAACCAATATATTGTATATACAATATCTGTAAACAAATGTTGTTGATCAGCTGACAGAATAGCCACATAAAGGCATGGTTTGTTGTTGAGAACAGCATAAAACAAGACGGCTTTAGGTCCTCCACGCATCTTACCCCCAGCGACCTCCACCTCCTCAGGGGGAGCAGCTGTAGCCCTGGCCCGTCTATCTCCTCACTTTGGGACTTAAAGGGTCCCTCTGCGTGCCCCGTGTCTGACAACCACTGAGTTGAAAGTGAAGTCTGGCTGCGTTCGATTAAGTTATTTTCTTGCTATAGCGCAGGCTAAAGGAAGTTTCACACTGCCAAAATCTGACAACAATCAGATCCCTGTTGAGCAGGCTTCATGTCACACGCACAGTAATGTACAGCAGTAATACTATTCAAGCAAAAATACATTTAGGATAGGTTTCAATAAATATTTTTCTTTACATTTACATTTATACATTTGGCAGACGCTTTTATCCAAAGTGACTTACATTGCATTACACTATACGTTTGTTTCGAAGTATGTGCAATCCCTGAGATCGAACCCATGCTAACGCCATGCTCTAACCACTGAGCCACAGGAAAGCTTATTAAATCAAAATGATATGGACACTGGTGAATCATGTCTATAGTAAATAAATGTATACCTAAATACATAAATAAATTCACCTGTGGTTTCTCTGCAAGCTCTTATTGGGGTCTCTGTAAATGTATAAGGATTTCATTCATCCGTTTTACCAGGTGAAAATCCTAAATCGTTTAGAAATGAAAAAGTACACCTCTGCTCAACAATCTGCACATTTCGAGGCCTAGATCTGCCTCGTTTAGCAAGAATTCTCTTAAATTGAGTGTGTGTGTTCTTTAGACAAGATGTTAAATGCTCCCTCATTTGCTAAATGAATGTAAATGTAATTAGTAGTGCTAGTCTATCCTATAACAATTTTCCCAAAACCATGAGTTTCTACGTCATAAATTAATGACACCCTCTAAAACATCTGTAACTGAAAGTCCAGTCTAGTAAACAAAACCTACAAACGTTTTGATAATCTTGACCACCTTAAGAATGTTGACCTGATTTCTGTGGTATATAAAGTTATATAGAACGGATGTGAGCATAGATCCTTTGGAATTCAACAGCTATAGTTCTTTAGGGCAGATGTGGAGAGTTTGTCCAGACATCACTTTGTCTGCAGAACCCAGAGTCAAAGCCTCAGGAGGGATGACTGGAATACCTCTGCGCTGGAGTACAGTTTCACCTTACTTGTCACAGGTCAACACAATAGCCCGGACTAATTATGTCCTGCAGGTATTGTCTGAATGTGAAGCACAATTCAATCTGTGGATAGTTACAGTCAGCAGAGTCTTTCATGACTAGCAATATTAGTAAGAATATTTAGTTATTCATATAAGAAGCAATACTGAAGGTCTAAAGGGTGTATATATAACATACCGATGAAGCTAATGGAACTTTCAGATGGCTCTATCAGAAAAGTCAACACAGATGGCCTCGATTGCAAACCTTTGCTTAAGCCTCATTTTTTACTCATGCCAAGAAACAACAAAGAAAAAACGCAGTAATTCAACAAATTACGTACACGCAGAACGGCAGTGCATAGGATGCGCATGGCGTTTGTTCACGTGACGTGACAGAATTTGCTTTTACGGCGTTCGTGTGTGAGACCACGCAAAGAGAGCAACATAGAGACGAGCAGATGTGCTAAACAATGTTCTCTCAAGTTCATGAACACAGAGACCCGGTACTGGCCACCACATTTTCCCTCATAAATCACTCCATCTGCTCTTGTACTACATCAAGGTATATACAGAAATCATGGAGCTAAATTTAATACTTTTTAAAACTGTTTTTAAGACTCTTTCCATACATTTTAAGACCTCATCACCACTTCAAGTTTTAATGCTACATTGGCGACACTTTGACTTACATTTACTATACTGATTGTAAGATAGCACGACGAAACAGTCTTAGTTTGTGATGACTGTATTAATGCAACATAATTCAGAAGGGTGGGATTGAAGCACAAGAGAATTAATTGAGTGACTAACCCAATGCACGGTTTATTAGAAAGCTAAAGGCCTTCCGACACACAGAGCAGTACGCCTCACGGTTATTCCCAGAGACGACCCTCAGGCATGGTTCCAACTCTTTATTCTCCAACCATTTGCACGAAAACTTGCATTTCCCCATGAGTCAACGGGTGTAAATGGACCTCCCACTATTCGCCTACGTAATGATTAAATTCTAACAAAATTTAGCATATGACCTCTTTCGACAAAATATGAAAAGATGATACAAAATGTAATACCTTGGAAAATGGCATTTAAGACTTTTTAAAGGTCTTAATTTTCTCTAAATTTATTTATTAACTTTTAATACTTTTTAAGACCCCGCGGACACCCTGTACCGGTACCACCCATCCTATGAGAAAACGGTTTTAAAATAATATACACCATCAACAGAAAGAGGAAGAGAGACTGAAAGATAGGACAGTGAGAGAGAGACATAAAGACAGAGTTATACAGATGCTACATGAATGAGAGAAAGACAGGCTGACAGAAAGAAAAAGAGAAAATAAAGAAAAAGAGATAGACAGACAAAGACAGAATTATAGAGATGCTACATGAATAAGAGAAAGACAAACAGAGGGGAAAAACAGAGAAGAAAGAGAGACATAAAGAGAAACAGACAGACAGACAGGTAGAAAGACAAAGACGGAATTATAGATGCTACGTGAGAGAGAGGCAGACAGAGAGGGGAAAAGAGAAAACAGACAGACAAACAGACGGACAGGTAGAAAGACAGACATATACAGTATTAAACAGATGCTAGATGAATAAGAGAAAGACAGATAGAGAGGAAAAAACAGAGAAGAAAGAGACAGACAGACAAACACAGATCTAGTAGATAGATGATAGACAGACACAGATACAAACAGATAGGCACTACATAAATAAAAGCGGGAGACAGAGAAAGACAGAGAAGAAAGTGATAGACAGAAAGACAAGCAGAATTTTACAGATGCTACATGAATAAGAGAGACGGATAAGAAACAGGCAGGAGAGTGAGCGAGCGAGCGAGAGAGAGAGAGACATTTGTACAGACCCTCACCCTACAGTAAATGAATAAATTTGATTGGTTTATTTACTTGTTTATACTGTAATACTGTTTCAATTGCATGTCAGTGTTGTAAGCAAACTGTCCTAAAGTTTATTTGTGTTAAATGGATGCAACTCATGTTATGTGGCTATGCCCGTCCACGCCGGGAGGCTCAAGCGCTCTATTTGGTAAAGACTTTAAACATGTAACTTGTGACCACATATTTCAGCCCAGTCCTTTGAGGGGTCGCTCCACCTGTGTAAACGTGAAAATGTGGCCTTGATTACCGACAAAACGATACCATCACAAGAGACGGCGACCCTCTCCTTTCAAACGGCTCACCTCAAGATCAATTTGTAACACATCAACATTTAATATCGCCTAACAACTGCCCGAGTCCGCCAGACAGGTGAGGAGAAAACGCCGGAACACAACGTAACGTTCACTAAGCTGTGCCCATTCAAAATGCCACCTTTAAAACTCTTCAAGCGGGCGGCTTACATCTGACAATGCTTAGCATTTTTAAGACCCTTAAGAATCTCTTTTACTGTGCCTTATGGGATACGTGACTGGCAGAAATCGGAATTGTAATGAACGTTGATGCTCATGTGACTTCAGCGAGCGAGTCACGATGTTACTTGAGAATTTATTGACCGTCTCAAAAATGTCTCTGGATTGAAGAGCCCATGAAACCAAGATGGCAGCGTGCAGGTTGTGCACCTCCAGGGGTCGCATGCACCAGCCGAACAACTGCCATTGAGATGCTAAAGGTCACTAAATGTTTTCCTTTAAATGCTAATGGTGATCTTTATGATCCTAGCAGAGGAAAAGAAGAAAGACAATGTGGTCTAAACATGATTGTCATTTGATAAGGATGCTTTTTAATCTGTGTCTAATTCTAGACCTGAGCGAAGTCTAATGTGACCGGCCATTTGAAATCGGACGCTGTTATTTTGAGCTCATCTGATGGATCTTTGGTCAGGTTCCCGTTACAGCGATGAGCACTGGTCAGTTCAGATTTCCTAACAATCATCAAATGTCTTTTGTGTAACAGAAAAAACAAAATGAGAAGATGATTTCTATAGACACTGATTGCCAAAGGATGCACCTAAAATAGGAACAGGTCTGTTCTTAATTCTAATGACAAAGCCACTGACCACTTGCTTTGATCTCGGCAGATTTCGTGAGTTCAGGTTAAACACGATATTTTTGTGGTGCTTTGGAACTAAAGGCTAATCAGCCAAACAATGCCAAATGTTTGATTGTAAACACCTGAGAGAAATATCAGCAAGTGGCAAAAAGGCTTCATACGTTTTCTTTCTCTAATTTATGTTCCTGACAATGGGGATTTTGCTGTGGATATTATAACAATGGATTTTTACAATCTTGACTTTGGCACATTTCACAAATAAGACACAGCTTGGTGTACCGTTACAGTTTTAGTCATTTCATAACATTAGAGGTACAAAAAACCCATGATTTTGTAATAAGAAACGTAACATTGATTATGCACACAAACTTATAACCATCTGTTATTCCACATCAAAACCACAGACATTACTGAAACTCTATAGCACGGCAAAGTTAATATTATTTTCGCAATTTCAGCAGTTGTAAAAGTCATTGTAAAAGTCTTGAACTATAGACTATTTGAATTTATTAATACCAAACTTACATTTCGTTCTGTGAAGGCTACACCCTGGTACATTAAAAAGCATAATTTTTATTTAACCTCATTTGCTAGAAAAGAAAAACAACTTAAACCATAGTTTTAAATATCTCAAAGTTTGGGTCGAAGACATTGTTCATATAGTTTAACCCCTGACATTGATGATAAACATTTTGTGAATATTAAGCACATTAAATTAACTGAAAGCTTTATGCTCTATTTAGTAACCTGTAAAAAACGTCTAGTTTCCCTAATGAGAAAGACAACAGAGATCTGAGAAGTCTTTATCTTTTTTGACCTTTTGACATCAATTTGCCCAATTAAATTGACTTCTTTCAGAATCTTTCCCAGATTATCCTCAAAAGTCACCTGTTTTTACCAATAAACAAGTTGGGAAATACATATGCTTCCAAACAATTCTAAGCAAATTTTTACCATAAGGGTGTGGGGGGCTAGGTCAGGGTTAAAGGTCACTAAGTGTCTGGACCAGGTCAAGCGAGAGGGCAGATATCCACTGAAAGCACATCCTGTGTATTACAGCGAGAGCAGACATACTGGAAACTAAGTCTGGCCGTATCTCAGTATTTACGAATATATTTGAAATACAACTATGAACACTTTTGCATGTACTGTGATTTAATTTAATTTAAAATACACCATTAATATTCAACATGTGTCATTCTGTAATCCATGTAAAATCATTTTTTCACATAGATAATATCATAATTTTTGACACAAGAGCAATAAAGTGTGATTTAATTCAGTTAAACCAAATGTGCACAAAGGTTAAGTGTCCTACAAAAAGCAGCAAAGGGCCACAGGTCATGTGAACTGGCCGGTCTGCTGGCTGCGGTTTGTTTAGCAGAAATAATGGTACCAGCTAACCTCAGGAAGAGCTGTCACAGGTGAGTCAAAGGTGGGTCAGGGTATGGCCGTCTGTATTTGTGCATGTGGGCTTGTGCGTGTTTGGGAAATAGACAGAGAGACACAGACAAAGCAATCAAAGGCAAGAGCAATTTTCTGATGCGTCTGTGTTATTCAGAGCACTAGACGAAAGCGTTACGAGAACTAACATAGTAACAAATGCATCAACGTTTTTGTTTCGCTTGTCGTGGAATTACACCAACCAAAACAACGAGTCAAAATGAGACAGCGAGAGAAAGATAGAGAAGAGAAAGATCAAAGAAGTGAGGCCCACACAGCACTGTAGCTTACTCAAGACGTCTGAAGCTCCAGACGTTTCGAATGAAGATCACGCAGATGAATGACACGATAAACAAGCTGATTTGCCACCAGAGGGCAAAGACGAGGAACAAACACGAAACAGTGAGGAAAATATTTATAGGAGCTCCGTTTAAGACTGCATTACATCACAGCTGTCCGGCAAGACCGTCTACCTGCTGTGACATCTGTCTGATTTATTTATCACACAAGTGTGAGAAACCGTCTGTGTGGTCACATACACAGGCTAGAGAGCGCTTTTAAACAGCTTGGGTTCTGGAACTGTTTTATACGATTCATTTTTTCCAAAGGAATTTAAACAGTTTGCCTTGATTCAAACCAACCGGATGAACTGTAACATTTCATTAGAAATACTAAAATCTCTGAAAACGTCGCCCCCCAGCAAAGATTGCGACCATATTATCAGGCAACAATCTAAGATAATTCTTTGTTAAGATGCCAAGATTCATGACAGATTCAAAAGACAAGAGATTAATGAAATGCAAAAATAACATCCCTAAAGGGACAGGGATTCAAAGATTGTTAGGGGTTCAACAACCACAGGTTTTGAAGCTTTGTAATTTTGTAGTTACGTACCATTATAAAAGATGACAATATGGTTTACTTTCCCCCTTTGTTTAGATGTGGTTCATGCCTCATTCAGTCAAACATTTTTCACAAGTTTTTCCATTCTTTAATACTTGTTTTGCTTTAGAAGCAGTTGTGATTTGCACGATTTGGGGTGAAGAATTCTCAAGAAAATGTAAGTGGTGTTTGTGAAAACTCACGCCACTAACCAGGCTGTAATCCAAGGCCGTAAGGGTTGCTGTGGTGTTTTTAGTGCATTGCTAGGGTATTCTGGGTGTTCTAGATAGTGGCTAAAGTGGAAATTACTAGGCATATCCAGTGCTTAAATGAACAGTTCACCAAAAAGTCTTCAACCAAACAGTTCTTGGTCACCATTGACTACCATAGTAGGACAAATTACCTCAGAACTGCATTTTTCAAAATGCATTCTTTTGTGTTCAACAAAACAATTTTTTCCCCCACTATGGTAGTCAATGGTGTCTAAGAACTGTTTGGCTACAAGCATTTTTCCAAATATCTTTCTCTGTGTTCATCAGAACAAAGAAAGTTATACAGATTTGTAACAACTGAATAAAGACAGAATTTTCAGTTTTGGGTGAACTGCCCCTTTAAGCACTGTATGGAGCACAAACACTGTAGGACACAGAGCAAGTTGGGTAAATGCACCAAAATTTGTTCAAATGCCTGACCCTACAGTACGTACGATCAAGAGTAATCGCAACGCTTGCTTTAGCAAGCACAACTACAAAAACCAGAAGTCTACAATTACAAATTGGGGAAGGAGAAAATGTCAGCTTCCATCACACCATCTGGACGAGGAAGCCATCATAGCAGCACGGGGCATTACTAAAGTGGACAGAAATTTATGTAAGCGTTAGTAAATGAAAGACTGGGACAAAGCAAACAGCTCCCTGCTCTGAGGAGTGGGCCGGTGTCAAATTCACTCGCTCACATCATTTAGCAGTGAAACCTATGACGGGTCATTATGGTTCAGGACGGCTGTGAAAATAGGGGAAGTTCTGATCTCTCGGTGGGTCAAAGCCTTCAAAACACACTCCCTGCTCCCCTAAACGAAAGTAGTGTTTGCCAGAGGGGTCCGGTAACCCCTTCCACCCATTTGGAACCTGAGAGGCAGCACATGGCCCAGATTCAATTAACCTGCCAATGAGTTCGGTAAACATCAAACCTGCTGATAGCTGAGGTGAATTACAAAAAAACCCCACTAAAGTACATTCGATAACTTACAACAGCAGGAACGATTACCACGACCTAATGTTTAGAGCATCAAGCCAACATTTACTTATCAAAATGCATAAAAAACTGTATTGCATGCAACAAAATGCAGCTTCTGTGATCTCCAGACAATTAAAAAAATAAAACACTGGCTAATACTTGAAAAATCTAGAATTTAAGTCAGGATAAGGCTGTAAAAATGCAAAACTTTACTTAAACACGTCAAATTAATCTTTTAATCTTTGGAAAGCGAGAATAAAGATTTTTATTGTACTGTACGTGGGAAAATACACAGGCAACATTAAAACAAAGGCTAACTGTAAGTCCATACTATGTTCTGTGTCGAAGGAAATTGCTAGTAGAAATGACACACTACAAACATAAAGAAAAGACAAAAAAGGGAAGAGAAGACAAATAGTGAGGCATGTTGTGATGCTTTGGGAGAAGCTGAGAAGCATTTGGCAGACAGAGACTCAAAGGTGTTGGAAAGATTCACTCATCTTGTTTTCCTGTGTTTGATTCTAAGCCAGCCCATAAAACAGTTGAAAAGGTCCGACCCCCCCAAGCAGTAACCATCCCCACAGAGCAGAAAAATCTCAGAAATCTTCTACACAGCACTAAGATTAAATTTAGAATAATCGTGTTGGTTTCCTGCCTCTGTTTCTCCTGAGAAACAAACCATATAGTAACCTTGTCACTTCTTGAGCTTCAGAAGAACGTTTCACAGTATTCCGCAGAGATCTGCAGGATACCAAATCTGCCATCAATTGTCAGATTTTAATATAAAATTGGTTTTATAGCCCTATATTCCTACTGTATGTCAAATGTTTATTATGCTTCAGTAAACCTGAGTTCTATGAGATCTTCTTAGCACTGAAAGAGCAACCCCTGTGGGTCTTCTCATCAGTGCCATAAACGGACGCAAATTCATAATTTTATCGCTCCGGATCAGAACAGTTACATGTTAACCATCTGTTAACATGTATGAGGGAGAAGAACATTAAACAGTGACATCATTAGCAAGTGTACATCTGGAGGCAACACTGTGGCCTTGTTCTAATGGGCAATTAATCCGGTCCAGCAGTGAGTGATGAGAGCAGGTTTGCATAACACTGTTTTCTCTTTTCCTTCCATTGCTGAGCCAATCTACTTGGTAAATTACAAAAAATAGTGTATGTATTTAAACAATGAAAAATGTAGGCACTGTAAAAGAACAAAAGAATTGTATGGCTGTTTAATTCCTTTCTAAATATAAGTGAATTTCACAAAACCCCACATCCAGTTCATATCATCCTAAAAAACATATCAAATTTTTTTTTTTCAAAATTGCTAGTTTATTTTCAGGAAAACTGAAAACATTTTCAACCCCAGTTCTCATAACTGTGTACATAAGCCTCTCTTACTGTAATTGAAGAAAAATATTTATAGATTACATGTGAAGTATTATTCACGTAAAAAAAATCATGTATATTTTAAATATCAAAAACGAATGTGAAAATGTGGAAAATGTGAAAATTGCCATGAAAATAATCTTAATAATATGTTGACTTAAACTTAAAACATTCATTTTAAACATTTTATACATTTTTGTATTTGTTTTTTATTAGATTCACATGATAGTATCAGTATTTATGCCTTAAACTTTACACATCCATTCAAACCCATAAATGAGCTTTCAGCATGTGTGCACAGGGTTGAAGAACTGAAGCTCAAACCCATTTGTTTCTTAACTATTTTAAGCAGCAGGCTGCAATAAGCCGTAATGGGCAAAATGATATTCTCTAAATAAAGGCCATACATCACTGTCCCAAACTCTTTGTAGTTTCCCGGAAGTTGGACGGCCTTGAATACTGTGGTCAAAAACAAAGTTAATTCACAGCGTTTGTGTCGCCAACATTGCTCATGTCACACATGACAACACAACCGCTAAAGGTAGTAGCTTATGAATTATTTTGACTTTGGCTGTAGACTTAAAAAGCTAATCGAATTAGGAGTGTTCCTAGAGGGCTTGATTTGCATACATGATTTTTTGCACATGTGAGCACTCTACGTCATTTGTACAGCAACAAATTGAACCAAATTACTTTCTAAACACAAACATGTGACACACAACAGAAAAATGTAACGCAAGTGCATCTAATATCAAACTGATCTGTTTTTAAACTGACCATCTTGGTGCTTTAATAAACTTGCATTAAGAATCTCAGACTAACGCAACGACGAGATAAAAATACATCAAGCATAACACATGCACACCAACCACAGATGCCAGAGCTCCAAATCTTTTGGTGGAAACATGCGGCTGGAGAAATGATTTATTATCTAGTGCATGTCCTGAAACCAAACATAAAAGCGAGTAAATTATCTTTAATGTTCTGCATTTGGAGGCCTGATTGACGCTTTGAGAGGCTCTGTGCAGTTCATCCAGCAGTCTAGATTTATTCCACAATTAAAACAGATTTGAAAATATATCAGTTTATGGGCAGTTTATATCCCGCCGCCTTCTCACTGGTAAGATTGCCAAACATGTTTCTGCTCAATATTTTGGATTGTGAGGCAGGGCGTTGACCGAGATGGCTGAATTGGATGCTGTTGGGCGAACAAAGCAAAAAAAATGATACATGAACCCACCATTCGTATTTATTATCTAAAAATACCAGCAAAAAAGCAAGCAGGATGGACGAGATTAAACAGGTGGCATAGTTTTACACAAAGTTGGGAGTGGTTCTAAAATTAGTCTGCAAATGCTTAATGCTTGAAATCATCTTTATTAAACTCTAGTGCCTATAGTATACAGCCGGCATGTAAAATGCATTTTAGACACATATGGACTGCCTTTCTCTAGCGAGCGTGCACACACACATACAAACAAATTAAGAGTTCATTTAGAGCCGTAATGCCTCTTTCACTCTTAAATTACAACAACGACCACAAAACTTTGTTGCGCAAATCATTATAATTGAATCCACCATTTTACAGCCAAACCGAAACAAAACCAATGTGTGCCTTTTAAAAGCAACCGCAATCATTTAACATAAAATTGAATTTCAAGCGATTAATAATGTTGCAGTAAAAAGTAACTGCACATATATTCTAATTACAACAAGTTTTAAAATCCCACAGCCCCAGTTCTCTGAAGAAAATCAAAGTAAGACCAGGCAAAATATTATATTTGGACAAAAATATGAAGTCAGTAGACCAGAATGAACAAACCCACACAAGAATGAGTGACTACAGCTCTCCAGAAAGATCAAGTCTGGTTGGCTGTTCACTCTTCAAAGCTGATGAAAACAAAGCCCTGCTGTAAGCTTGGTCTCCATTGAATCTGGTTGAGATTAAAGAATCATTCCTCCGCGAGACGTCTGAATCTGCTGACAGGTATGCATAGCAGATATATAACCACTGACCGCACATAGATAAACAATATTCTGATTAGATATTATGAATATGTTACAGACTGGTCCGAGCGGTATATATTATGATGTTCTTCACACCTATTACTCAAAATAACCAACATTTCCAATAAGCAACATATGAATTCTGGCTAATCCAATTACTTGGCAAAATAACCCAGATAAGGATCAATTATTCTGTCTTAACAAATTTGCTCTGTCAATCATATGCAAAAATAATACCCCATGGATCGAGTTTGGATATTCCCTCAAAGAAACTATGGTCACAAGGAATCCGTAGCATTGGTTGGTGCAAAACGATCAAACCACACCAGTTTTTTGGAGGGTGAACCTTCAACACTTCTAGAAATCAGGCTGTAAAGCTGATTGTTTGGTTTGGAGACATACACATGCTTACAGCCAAAAACACATATACACGTCTGTGATTTAAGACGCGTCATAACTCAACCTCACGGAAGCCTGCGTGAGGCACAACAAGCCCTGGACGAACCCTACAGTACTCCTTGTACAGTCATAAAATGTATTTGTAGATTAGGGTGAGGAATGGCCGCGCTCAGGCAGGGAGGAGTTTATTATTCAACTGTACGCAACAGCTTTTGATCTCATGCAACTACGTTCCCTGCAGCGAACTCCCAGTATCGCTCAACTGACACAGCGATGGCTCATAAAATACTGTAAACTGTCAAGCTCTCATCTTCACGTTTGTACAGCTGTCGTTTTACCGCATTCATGAGTAACGCTACGTTCGCTTGCTGTGGAGGTTTTGCCCAACATCCATATTTCTGTTGTTTGAGTGACAGGTTTTTGGTAAAATACCAAAGACTGTCCACCGAAGCTAGCTTGATTTGGCAACACGCCCCCTTTGTAAACATGCCAGGCAGGTTAAAGGTGATTTCCTATTTTCCCTCAATGGTCCGTCATTGGCTGCGGGTTTGTTGTTCGCTTGGTGGCATGCCAACCAGACCGCTTGCTGTTTCTCAGTGAAGCGACTCTGGACAAGTTATTCTCTGTTCTCGAACTGTAAGGTCATTGAGGTTAAGACCACACAGAACGAGTATTTGTGAAGAGATCTTATCATGCCCCCTGATTCCTTGATCTACAGCTACACCCCCTCGGCAATTTGTGGGTGACTGTTGCTTCTATACCTTGCTGGGAGAACATAATGTAGAGCTTAACAGATGCTTATCAGATCTACGTTTAGCCAAAAGTCATAAGCTATACTAAAACCTGTGTGTCGGCCTAAGTGTAAGTTGTGGACCGCTTCTGGTAAGACCGTGAGGACAGCCGTCTCCCCAGTGATGACAGGAAGAGGTTGCGGACTCCACAGAACTCCTACTAAGTTCACCATAACTCAACTCCTGAAGGAATGGGGAGGAAAATTGGCTGTGACAAGATCACACTGAGAGTAACTCATTCCACATCGTGTGCAACGTACATGAATGATACCTGAAATCATATGGTTTGCTGAAGAGGAGTGTGCTATTTCTCATCGAAAAGCCATCAAGAATGACATTGTTCACCTGTTGTATCATAAAACGAGAACAAAAGTCACATTCAGACTTTCATTCAAACACAGACTTTCATTAAAGGGAGACCAGAGCCATGTATCAAGAAATCATAATATCATATCAACATTTTGGAGTAGGTTGTTTTGGAGCAGTAATCAATAGGGTGAAATAATATACTGTATCATTGCACGATATTTTTGTGATACAAAAATCCCACAATATATTGTTATTAAGATACAACCGCAGAAAAAATAAAGAGACCGTTTCAAAATCAGTTTTTCTGATTTGAAAATGTTCTATTTATAGGTATGTGTTTAGGTAAAATGAATCGTGACCAAATTTCAAATAAAATATTGTTTCTCTTTGCATTTATTTGCAGAAAATCAAAGAAACGGGTCAAAATAACAGAAAAGATGCTCTGTACTTTTTCAGACCACAAGTACTGCAAAGAAAACAAGTTAATATTCACATTAAGCAATACAACAATATTTGTATTTAGGAAAAGTTTTTAAAAAATTGTATGTGATAACCTGGATTTTTTTATCACAGTTTATATGTGCCTTGTTATGCTGTCAGTCTTTCACATTGATGTTGGATGACTTTACGTCACTCTTGAGGTTTAATTTTGTTAAAATTGATTAAACAACAACTTTTGTGTTGCAAGCGCAATGTTCATAACAACATTATAAAAACATTCAGAACACATCCACAACAGCAAAGCAACACCATGGAAACGACATACAACACCCTAGCAAGTTTTTGACCAAAAGAAATGTCTATCCTAGTTTTGCATGTCAAGGTCAACAAGTACATACATAGGCATGCTTATTTTTGACACTATTCCATTAGTCGTCTTTATGTTCTCAACAGACCCCCCCCACACATTCATACAAACACACACACACTCAAGCTAATTTCAACACATGTTAAAGAGCATTCACTCCATCAGAAAGACACATTAGCAACAGCGCAAAGTGTTACATTGCGCAATTTGTCACGAACAGACAACACGAAGCAGCTCCCCTTTTAACAAGCAATTCATTTCCTCTCGGTGCGAGGAGGAGGGTATTTTAGACAAAGTGAATAGCTGCAGCCATGCGAACTATCAGTAAAGAGTCGCTCGGAAGAAAAAAAGGAACGATTTAATCTAGGCTCGCTGTAATACACAAATCACTTCCATATGAAGAAGAGAAATACAACATACAAAGACCAGAGCGCTCCTCTTCATCAAAATAATTCCCAACATACTGGTGAACATCTGAGAGGACCCTTTCATTGTTATCAGAATTTTATAGCGTAAACAAAGCTATGCTGGGCACACGAGACATTTAACCTTCAACCATCTACACACAAGCATGCAAGAGAGAAAGAAAGCATTTTATTGTAACAAAACAGAGTTTCACAAAATCACAACTACATTACAAAGTGTAAGCAAAAGTAATTGTGATGCTTGCCTTTAGTAATGCCTTTTGTAATCACAAAGAGGCCAACCCCCCAAATTAGCTGATAAATGCTACAGACCGCATTAAACAGTATTCACAGCACACTTTAATTTCTGTAAACTGACATATATCTAAATGTTCAACAGGACGTTATGTAGGATGGAGGTGATTTCAAACAGTATATCCATTTGGTTTGATGTGGTAGAAACGTGCTACAAAAAGTAAACAATGTCAGCAATCCATTGTGTTTGTTAAACGTTTTAAAATAATGCAGTATTTAAAGATAGACTGGCACGTAGTAATGTAGCGAGAACCCAAATGAAGAACAGCAGAGGGGCCCATTGTAAGACTTTCCACTGATGTTAAGGCTGTACATATTATTAATTTCTAGTGACGGACAGCTGATGACAGAAAAGCATAGTCACAGATACAAATAACAGACTGACATACCTGATGAAGAAAGACAGGTGGATTGGTCCAGCGAAGACACAGACAGCACCATGTGAAGAGAGACAAAAGACATTATTTACAAAAATACTACTATTCTGAATCACATACTGTATATGCAGTTATTACTTACATCTAAAGTAAAAGTAAATATTACATAGTGCACATGCAATGTATCTTTTATCTTGTATCTTTGCATCTACACTATATAATTCAAATATCAATCAAACCCCTGCATGATAATTTATCGCGATACCACGAAATCCTATTTTAATCGAGCTGGCTGCGATATGCAATGTGTCGATATATTTTTTTTAATGCGTAGCTTGTCCGTGAAGCACGGCTCTGGGATCAGTAGGAAATGCTGCTCGATCTAAAAGCAGTGCGAGTTTGAGTCGCTTATAATGTGCATTTGAAAAAGCAACACCCGTCACACATGATCATTATAAATATACTTTATTATCATAAAAATACCTGATGAGGCTTGAGGATCAGTGATAAAAAAGATGTCCATAGGCCTTTCCTAGATTCTAGAACGTGTTATGTTCTTCTGCAGTGCGTATTTGGAGTTTCCGCACGAGAGCGCCCTCTGGCTTTCGGATGCAGCAGCATTTTCCCGTACTTCACTCAAAAGCTGTGCATAAATCACGTGATATTTATCGTCGGTTTATAGTGACAGCCCTACAATAAAGTTTCAATAATCCATTGAACTTTTAAATTTAACTTCAATTTAATTCAATTTTATTTATATAGCGCTTTTCACAATGTGCATTGTTCCAAAGCAGCTTTACAGGAGCAAATAAGAAAAACACAGAAAGGTCAAACACAGCACAGTGCATGGTGTTTATAGACCAAGCAAGATCATTCTAATAAATAATATCTAATAAATAAATAAATGCAGTCTCCCGGTGAGCAAGCCAACACTGCACTGCTGTGGCGAGGAACCCAAACTCCAATGATGAATAATGGAGAAAAAAAAACCTCGGGAGAAACCAGGCTCAGCCGGGAGGGCCAGATCTCCTCTGACGTGTCATAGCTGCACTCAGTGACCCCGACCAAAAGCCACCGAGCAAACGTCCACGAAAAACAGGGAGAGCCCACCAGCCGCGACCCAGGAAGCCCCATCCGCCGAAACCGTGCAGGTCCAACCCGGTCCCATTCCGCGATCAACAACAGACAACAGAGGAACAACCAGGGAAAAATAGTAATGGCATAATTAACTTTATTCCTCTGTTGTCTGACATCGACCACAAAACAAGACCAAACCAGACCAGACCCACACAGTCCCAACAAATGAAACGTCCCAACCCACAACCAAAAGCCCCCCCACTCCCCACAAACACCCACCCAGCAACCTCCAATCAAAGTCACTGAGTGCAGCTATAACTTCAAAGTGCTGTCATGTGATGTAAGTTTAGCAAAATACTAAGTTTTGTAAATTTAGCAATAATGTGACAAGTAGCCCCTCTTTGCTCTTACTTCATTTGCCAGTTGTGGACCGTGTACACTTCTGGTTGCATAGTACATACCAAGCAAACTTCACTATGTTCTACTCTTCAAAAAAAAAGAACAAATTTATTCTGAAATACATCAATCTTTGCTAGTGAACAGAGAAGCATCAGGTAAGATAACAGATATAGTTGTTTGCATTAATGCCATGCGTGTGGCCTTTGACTGAACCCACACTCGGCTCGTCTCAGTTTCATAAGACACTCACACACACGGCCATCAATCACACAATCTGCCACTGTCTGGCACCAGCTGTCCGGCCCTGAACCATCTCCCAGTGTGTAACACAATAGCGCCGTGTGTCAGGTGTATGAAGCGCTTTGTACGATGCAAAATAGCCAAACGTGGTGCGGTCACGTGACGCGGATGCTAGGCGCTAACAGAATTCCCCCAGACTGGATGTTAAAATGCTTTTATTTAAAATGATAAGCGGATAGTTACCTATTACCTGACTAATAGAATTAAATAAGTTTTCCTGAAATGTTATTTGTGACTACTAAATTGTCGGTTGGTCCTTCTTTACCCAATCTTAACGGTTTGATGCGCTTTTTTCCTGTCAATCTCTGAGCGCGTGCACCACAAATACTGGAAGCCAGAAGCTGAGAATCAGTTTGTCGTGAGAGAACGCTGTTTACAACAAAAGTAATTCTACATATGCAAGGTCAAGGTTGAGATCACCGTTCCAGTGTCCTGTTGCGTTTGTTGTTCATACCTTTCACTTTATACGAAGACGGCGCACGGAGTATATCAATCTCAGTTAATGACAGTCAAGCGCGTGCGTTAATATTTCAAGGCGGAGCTTTGGAAAGAGGGGCGTGTCTTAGTGGCTAAAGCTGCGTTCAAGACACATCGGAAGTGGGATATTTCCCACCGCAAACGCGGAAGTAACGTCTGGATTTGCTAACATTAAAGTATATAATAACAATAAAACATTAATGTTACTAATGATTTAGTAGCATTAAAACATTACAAGTATCTGTTAACATCAAAAGAGCACCGTTCCATAAATTATTTCCGGGTTGAAGTGGGAATTTAATTTAATTACTCGCATAAAGTTTAGTCAAATTTCCAATCTCTTTAATAATTGTTTATATAAACATGCATTTATGTCCTAATACAAATTTTCTTTGTCCATATTTCAATAGATCAAAGTAAGCTGCATATTTAAACAAATGTAATGGTTTTATAAATTTGCTTCATTCATAATAGTTGCTATGCCTCTATTCTCAAGAGATTATCCTGTTCAACAAGTAATAGATCAAATCAGTATTTTTTTATTTAAATAAAAACACCACTGGAAGAGGTGTTCATGGGAGTGTGTACACAAGGGGGAGCCTGTCACTTATTACAGATGATGCATGTCTCAGTCTATTGATTTATTAAACATACTTTAATAAACACATTTAAAGAACATGAGACATTTGCGTAGATGGGTGAATGTTTGTATTTTGTGTGTATATGTGTGTATAAAGAAGATAAGATCAAACTTTATTTTTCACATTATAAATAACAAAATAAAATATTTGCTCTCTGAGTGAACCAATAAGCAACCCCCTAGCAACTGCATAGAATATCCTAGAATTGTGTCTTCAAAGAGTGTTTCAATGTGCAATCACCACTCAATCAAATTTCGGACATTGTACAGACTTCCTTCATAAGGCGTCTCATCCTTCTCTGCCAAAGCTTCTTGTTGAGTGTTGTGGCTTCTGTGTCAAATACAATCAAGCACATTTTCTTACATCTTTAGAGATGCCGAACCTCACATCCAAATCAAACATAAATATTGTTTATTCAGGATGCAGCTTCCCCATTCGGTTGACATTCCTTTCTCTCCTGTCCTGTTCGGTCTACCCCCAAAATCCCACAATACCTCATATTTAAAATGTCATGCTTTCTGCAAATCTTCAAATGCTTCTTTCCACTCCACATCTCACCTCTGGGCTGTGTTATTCTGCACTCTCTCTGTCCAACATTTGTTTATATTTGAAGGGCTTCTGCAGACCCAGCTGGACAACTCCTACTGATGTGAAGATCCAAAAGACCACCACTGACTCCAGAGGGTCTTTGGCACATGCTGGCATACCCCATAACGGGTCATAACACAGAAGTCAAACCCATGTGAAACAGAGATATGAGCCAGTTTTATCAGTGACGCGAAATACCGTGACCTGGCTAAGTCCAATTCACTTCCCTTAAAGCAGGGGTGTCCAAAGTCAGTCCTGGAGGGCCGGTGTCCTGCAAAGTTTAGCTTCAACCCTAATCAAACACACCTGAATAGCTAATCAAGGTCTCACAAAGCAGACTAGAAACTTCCAAACAGGTGTGTTGAGCCAAGTTGGAGCTAAACTCTGCAGGACAGTGGCCCTCCAGGACCGACATTGGACACCCTTGCCTTAAAGTGATAGTTCATCCAAAAATGAAAATTCTGTCATAATTTACTCACCCTGAGGTTGTTTCAAACCTGTAGAAATGTATTTGTTCTGCTGAACACAAAGGAAGATATTTGGAAGAATGTCAGTAACCAATAGGGAAAATAAATACGATGGGAGTCAATGGGGGATGAGATCTGTTTGGTTACTAAAATTCTTCCAAATATCTTTCTTTGTGTTTAACATAACAAAGAAATGTATACAGGTTTGGAACACTCTG
Organism: Triplophysa rosa; assembly: GCF_024868665.1. NCBI lineage: Eukaryota > Metazoa > Chordata > Actinopteri > Cypriniformes > Nemacheilidae > Triplophysa > Triplophysa rosa. The sequence continues at coordinate 21,067,265 of NC_079902.1, forward strand.
AGTGTCACGACTCAGGTCGGGTCGGGGTATTGTCTGCATGGGAGCGGTCTTGTTTTTGTCGAGCATGTGGAAGCCGTCGACTGACGGCTGACCACGTGCAAGGTGTCTGCGTCATTGTTCCCGCCCTCGTGTCTCCATTAGGGTTTTCCTTGCACTGGTGTTTTTCCACTCGACTCTCACACCCCTGTTCTCACTTCCCTCATTAGCTCACTTATCCCTGCGATTGCCCCACACCTGTTGACTATTCTATCCTCATCTACTTTCCCTTTATAAGCCCTTGACGTCTCTTGTCCTGTGTCTGACCATTGTATGTAATTTCCTACTCAGACTGACCTAGGTGTAGCTGCGGCTCGCCTATTGTTTTTTTACCTAGTGTTTCCTAGCCTTAGCCACAGTCCTAGCCATAGTCCTAGTCCTAGTTCCGCTTTCGTCATTGCTATCACGACCGTGCTTCACTCTGTTCTTCCTAGCCTGTCCGGTGTTGCTCTCACCACTCTCCTGTCACGTCCCCAGGTCTGCTCTCTGTCTCCGCAGCTCCCGTTGGCGTCCCGACCGGCGGCCTTCCTCCACTTCCGGATTAGCAGCAGTCACCCCTGGGTCGCTATCACCACCCTGACTTATCACCTCTCTCTCCTCGTGAGAGTTTGTTCGAGGGAGTTCCTCGAACCCAGACGACAGACCTCTTACCCCGGCGGTGGATGCTCAACGCTCTTCGGAGTTCTCAGCCGTTCCGGTGGTGTATCTATCTGTTTCCCGCGACCGAGTTTCCTCTGGCTGTTTGGTGTTGTGACTGTTGCCTATTATTAATAAAACTTTGTTCTCCCCGCATTTGGGTCTCTCTCAGCTTTGTCGGCCATGACAGAACGGTCAGACCAACATCACGACCCAGCGGGACCGGATCCCTTACGCATGGTGCATCAACAGCAGGGCGTTCTGCTGGGACAGCAGGCGTTGCGCCTCACCGCCGCCGCCCAGGAGGTTGACGCCCTTCACAGGCAAGTGGCAGTGTTGCAGCTTCAGGTTTCGGAATTACTCCAAGGTACCGACGGAGCTGCGGGATCACAGTTTTCTCTTCCACGCGGAGCCTCAAGTGAACCAGAACCCCATGCCAACAGCCCCTCACTTTACGACGGGGATCCCAACTCCTGTCGGGCGTTTCTATCGCAGTGCTCTCTGGTGTTCGCCCTCCAGCCCCACCGATATTCGACAGAGCAGACCAGGATTGCTTTCATACTAACTTTATTGACGGGGAAGGCACGCCAGTGGGGGGTTGTGGTGTGGGAGGCCCAGGACCCTTGTTGCCGTTTCTTTCGAGAGTTCCGTGAGGAGATGACTAGCCTGTTCGATAGGTCGACTCGCGGTGACGAGGCGGCGGCTCAGCTCACACGTGTCATCCAGGGAAGAGGCATGATCACGGACTATGCTATTAGCTTCAAGACATTAGCCGCGGCGTGTGACTGGAATGCAGGGGCGCTACGCGCACGTTTTCTCGACGGCCTTAACCCCAGCATCGCTGATGAGATCGCAGCACTGGATCCCCCTCGAGATTTGGAGGAGATGATCAACCTCTGCCTCCGAGTTGAGAGCCGGATTAGTGCCCGTCGCCGTGCCGCTCCTCTCCACACTCCTGGCGACGCGGTGAGTCCAGCCGGGACGCCAACCAGGAGGCCAGTCGGGATGCCACTCCCACCCACCACCCTCAACCGGACTCGGAGCCCATGCAGATTGGGCGGTCACGCCTAACACCGGCCCAGAAGCACCAACGACTCATGGACGGGCTTTGTTTTTATTGTGGCAAGGCGGGTCACCTAGTTATTCACTGCCCGGCAAAAGCCGACGCCCACCCATAGAACGGAGATTACAGGTGGGCGCCATCTATGAAACCTCTCCGGTCTCACGCACCTTGCTGCAGTTTCACCTCACCTCCGGCCTCACAACCCACTCTGGATTGGCCCTGGTCGACTCCGGGGTGGAAGGCAACTTCTTGGACGGGACTACAGCTCGGAAGTGGGGCATTCCTATTCTCCCCATAGATCCGCCGATCTCAGCCGTGACGCTGGCAGGACTGCCTCTATCCACCGTCACCCACGTCACCTCTCACGTAAGCCTTTTTCTGTCGGGTAATCACTGTGAGACGATTAGGCTGTACATCCTCGATTCCCCCACTAACCCACTAGTATTAGGGCATCCGAGGTTGTCACAGCATAATCCTCACATTGATTGGGTGAAAACTTCTGTTTTAGCGTGGAGCCCTGATTGTCATGTATCTTGTCTTGGTCCTGCTCCCTCTCCTGTTTCTGTGTCTCCTGTGTTGCAGGTTAGTGACGCAGACTTGACCGGAGTCCCGGAGGAGTACCACGATCTGCAGTCCGTGTTTAGCAAGTCCCGGGCCACATCCCTTCCTCCGCATCGGCCCTACGACTGCGCCATCGACCTGCTCCTGGGCACTTCTCCGCCCAAGGGTCGGTTATTTTCCCTTTTGGGTCCTGAAAGAGAGGCCATGGACAAGTATATTCGTGAATCCATTAACGCCGGGCTCATCCGCCCCTCCTCCTCACCAGCCGGTGCGGGTTTCTTCTTCGTGCAGAAGAAGGACGGCTCCCTTCGCCCCTGTATTGACAATCGAGGTTTGAACGAGATTACTGTTAAAAATAAGTACCCCTAGCCTTTAATGTCGTCTGCCTTCGAACTGTTACAGGGAGCTCGGGTCTTCACTAAGTTAGACCTCCGCAACGCCTATCACCTGGTCCACATTCGCGAGGGGGACGAGTGGAAGACGGCATTTAATACACCATCGGGACATTATGAGTATTTGGTTCTTCCGTTCGGGCTGACCAATGCTCCTGCCATCTTCCAGAGCCTCATCAATGACGTGTTGGGTGACATGATTAATCGGTTTGTCTTTGTGTACCTGGATGATATCCTTATTTTTTCCCCTTCTCTCCAGGAACACACCCAACATGTCAGAGGGTTCTCCAGTGCCTTCTCGAGAATCAGTTATTCGTTTCGTTCCTTGGTCATGTGATTTCTCCTCGAGGCGTGGGACCGGACGACGCCAAGGTTAAGGCTGTCGCCACATGGCCCATTCCCAACTCTCGTAGAGCACTGCAGCGGTTCCTGGGGTTCGCCAACTTTTACAGGCGATTCGTCCGGGGCTTTGGCCAGGTGGCCGCACCGCTCACGACGTTGACCTCCACCAAGGTCCTGTTCTCCTGGAACCCCCTCGCTCAGGTAGCCTTTGAGAAACTCAAGTCCCGGTTTGTCTCTGCACCTGTGCTCTGTTTTCCAGATCCTGAACGTCAGTTTATTGTCGAGGTCGATGCTTCCGATGTCGGGGTAGGCGCAGTCTTGTCCCAGCGTGCCAGTCATGATGAGAAGGTGCACCCGTGCGCCTTCTTTTCACATCGCCTGAGCCCTGCTGAACGGAATTACGATATCGGCAATAGAGAGCTGCTGGCGGTTCGTCTAGCTTTGGGTGAGTGGCGGCACTGGTTGGAAGGATCGGTGCAGCCGTTCTTGGTCTGGACGGACCATAAGAACTTAGAATATATGTCCGTTCAGCCAAGAGATTGAACTCTCGTCAGGCCCGCTGGGCCCTGTTTTTCGGCAGGTTTAACTTCACCCTGTTGTTCCGGCCAGGTTCCAAGAATGTTAAGCCTGATGCCCTCTCCCGCCTGTTCGAGGCCTGTTAAGCTAAATGACTAAATGTAAATATACTTTCCACACAAATGTAAGCAAACACAACACAACACAACACAACACAACACAACACAACAGATGGAGACAAAGAGAAAAGTTACGTCCTCGGTTTTCATTTCACTTCTAGCTTCATCTCTCAGCCTTTCACCAACTCTCATATCCCCATATCTCATATTCGTCTCTTCATTGTGATGTGAATAACAGCCATGCATCATTATTCCCCCCAAAACTTCTTTTGTTCCAAAATCAAATTACCTGCCCAGTATAGAAACATCAGCGCTGCCTGTATCTGGTATCATTCTGTTCTGGCTGCATTTTTTTTAACCACCCGTGGCTTATCAAGACTTCAATGCATGACACTCTGAATGTGCTCTCATTTTAAGCTGTAACTAATTCAAGCCAGAGATTTTTATAGCAACACACACACACGCACATACTTTACATATGCATACACAAAACCAATTACAAAACCACTGAGCTGAGGGGCTATGCGACTACTTACAAATATACACGAAAGCGCGCACACACACACATAACGTTTCAATGTCTCAATGCACTAGTCCAATAACCCTAAATAAGCCAGACCCCGGAGATTTTATCACTCTTGAGTTCCTCTCCCCAGTGGGCTAAAACAACATTGCACAATATGTGTCCTATTTCGCAGGGCCCTTTTGTGCACTGGTGCAGGCCAAACACAATGGGGGGTTTAGAGTTGTAATATGGAGCAGACTGCAAGCGGACTGGCAGCTCTGGACGAACTGTGATAGCCACTACGGTGGTCCGGCTAACTACCATTGAGTTTGGAGTCGACGACACAAATACGAACTGACAGGCATTTGGACGTGTCTATTTTACGTTAATGAGACCAAACACTCCGAGTATGCACATTTCCTGCAACTAAACACTAAAGCTAAAGTAAATATGTGTTCTGTGAGGTTTGTCGTAAAATGAAGTAAAAAATGAAGACGTGTGAATATGCGGTTAAGTTATGCGGTTGTAAATGAGTTCCATGTCTAGTGAAATGAGAACAACAACATTCTCGAACCAAACCAAGCCCGCACCACCAGATACAAACACGCTCGATACAAAAACATTTTTGCGAGTCTGAGTTTGAAGCAGGTCAAAGCGTCTGCTCGGCGTTTGGACGTTACGTGTGGGGCTTCTGAGAAGTTTTTACTGCAAGTTCTAAAAAATCCTTGGGTCTGTTTGTCATCTGCAGAAACAACGCTGGATGAAGATGGATTCTCAGCAGATGGATGTTGGGTCAACAACACAGTCACGTGGCTGTGGATGCGACGCTTAAACAGAACTGAATTAAAAGAAGAAATTCAATAAGATAGAAAAGAAAGTAGAAAGAAAATAGAAAGAAAGGGGGAATGAGATTTGCTAGGACCGTAAAAATCACATTTATAGAGTAACAAATGTTCTGTTTGTGTACATTAGTTAACATTGTTTATAGAAAAACACTATTACTTTATAAATGTTTTGTTCAGTAATGAAAATGTAATGAGAATCATCATTAAAAACTAAAAGAATCACAAGAACCCTCAAATAAATAAACCAGCACATTAAAGTAAATAAAAACAGGTGAAAATGTGTTTGTCATGAACTTAATGTCACAGTGAAAACGGTCGTAATTTAATAGAATTTATTATCTTTATGCAAAATGTAATCAATTCTTTCTGTATTTTTCATTAAATGTTTTTTCCTCTAAAAAATTGATGGTCCAACTTAAAAAAAGTTACCAGATTGTCTTAAAATTTTGAGTTAATTCAACTTAAAAATATTAGTCAACACAATGAGTTTGCATCAAATTCATCGAGTTAACAAATATTTGAGTTGAATTAAGTCCAAATTTTAAGGCAACAGGTAGCTCATTTTTTAAGTTAAACCAACAAAAAAACGATAATACATTTTATAAAGAGTGCTCTAGTCTTTCTCTTACATAACACATGGTACCTGTTTTACAGTTGATATCTACACATGTGCGCTGATGTCTCGTGTCTGGCAGGTCGGGTGGTTCCCATGTGCCTTGTGTGCTCAGGAAGCATCTGGGTGGACACTTGTCTCACAGGTCTTTCTTTCTAAACATATGGCACATCTGGGAAGCCCAAACAAGGACTCCCTCATCAAGCCTTGTGGACTTTTACTGTGCTGATTGAAAAAAAGATCTTTCATCTTCATTTTATGCCCCTCTGAATATGATCAGTGATGGAAAACATGCCAAACTGTCTTTGATCTGAGCCGAGAGTCCATGAGATGCATGACAAGGCATGTTTGTACTTTAAAGAGTTGCGTCATATAAGGCGGCGAGTGTGAATCGCTGGAAAGAGTCGATATTAATTGCCATACACAAATCTTTAAAAGCTGTACATGGTAAACTTTACATGGTTAAAAATTAATCGTTGTTATTAAAAACCCCAAAGAGTAACACAATGATTTATGCTGTATATTTACTACATTTACTACTTTACTATTTAGACAATCAAACTAAAAGTAGTTTAACTTTTATAAACACGGCCTTGGCAAACACCTTCTAGGAAACTCAATTTCGAGAAAAATCAATCTTATGCTTTATCAAAAAAAGGAAAAACATGATTTCCTGTTATATACAAGACCAGAATGAATCCAGACACTGGTAATGGTTGAAGGTACAATGTGGAAAGTAGCGTGTGTTCCTTTCTCAGCACTCCCTAACCTACAAACAAACAAGTACAGAAGAAATACCATGATGCAAACAATTACCTCAACCGTCCAATCAAACGCCTGGTCTCAATTTCCCTGTCCATATTCAAAGGCCAGTTTGGGATAAATAAATAGCCTGCCTGTGGAACAACACTCTCGCTTTTGGGGGAACTGAGGGGTGAGCAACTGGTGGCCTTCATTTTCAATTATTTTTGAAAAACCTTTAGTTTTCAACAATATATTTACAGTACAACATGAAGCCTAAAATGCACTTAAGACCCAAAACCAGCAACAGCAGTTAACTTAATCTCATGACATAATGCACTAAACCCATACTGTGATGGGGTTTATGCAACACACACGAATGACACATTTTAAGGAAATGTGTGCCAATACTTTTCTAAATGATCTGATTAACAGTTTTCATCTGGCAGACGATACGTAAAACAAGTGTTTTGCACTTGCTACGATTTTTTTTTCATGACCCCCAGCATGAAAATGTATGCTCGGATAATATGACTTTTATATCAAATGACTAAAACACCAGATGTTTTTGCAACAGGATCATCTCAACATTTAGTAAAGTCACCCTTGGCAGAACTTTCAGTCATGGAGTGGATATTCACCAGTCGGGTTTAAAGTGTGTGTGTTAAAACCCAAGTATTTACATTAACCGCATCTTGGAACGATAGGTTTAAACGCAAGCTAAATACACGGATAAACACCAGAACGCAGCGCTTGGGTATTAAATAAACATCGTTATGTTCTCTGCTGTAAACCGCTTTCAAGCAGAAAAGACGTTAAAGGGCAAGACACAACAAAAAACATGTTTACGTAAAGAAAGAAGACGGTTTTATCGTCTTTAATCTGTAAACGAAGCGAGGGTGTACCAGTCTCTGAACAAACGGCTGGTGTTAAAATTCAGGTTGCATTGGTTAACCGCCATTAAATAGAAATACCACACGTTTTTAAGCTCTTTTGACTTTTTGAAATAGTTGCTGCTCTAATGCACCTCTAGATAAGATGATTGGAGCCAGAGGAGTAGCCTGAGAATCCAGCGAGGACTCTTGACTTTAAGAGGTTTGGTCTGTAGTGCACCTGGCTCTGGTTGAAGCTGGCACAGGTGCAACACAAACATCAACACACAAACAGGAAACTACAACCGCGTGCCAAATTTATCCCTCTTAGATGAGTTCAATATTGGGAAGAGCCCCGCTGACTCACCGAAACCATTCTACGAAAATAAACAGCCTGTCCTTTCAGCCCTAAAAAGGTCTCTCACTTTCAAACAAACACTAAACAAATCTCATTGAAATCAGGTTTTGTGAGTCAGACACAGATTACTCCTGAAAATATTGAATTAAAGAAACGAAACACTCACTAATTGTAACTTGAAATTCGAAGCAAACATCTACTAACATGTCTGCAGGTTGTTGCAAACACATGAGACTTTATTTTTTTCCCCATAAGGTGTTATTTCTTCCATTGGACACAAAAAAAGACGTCAAACAGAATGATGGAGACTGGCAAACTCAGTCACTATTCACTTTTATTGTATGAAAAAAAGAGCATTGTGAATATTTTTCCATACTTTTACTCTGATTAGACAATGAATAGACAATGATTAGAATTACAATTAGAACTTTAAAGTTTTACTTAATTTATTTAATATAACATATAGGAATGTATAGTCTGTTGAATATTTGACCTGTGTTTCTCTCTCCTTTATCTAAAATGTGTGCTTCTCTGTGATAACTACTGTGCGTGCGTGTGTGTCTGTGTGTGTGTGTTACTATGTGTGTATATTGTGTGTGTGGAGTTGTGAGTCCATGTTTTGTATGTGGGTGTGTTTGAACTGGTGTGCGCGTGTCTGTCTTCTGTGTTTTTACTTGTATAACTTTAAATGTTTTGCTTATAGTCAATATGTTTCATGTACAGCTGATTTGTAACAATGAAAATTGAAAAAAGCGCTATATAAATGAAGTTGACTTGACTCTTGGGTTTAATTTTTGGTTGAACTATCTAACTAACTCTATTTTTTTGTCCTATCACCTGTGAATATTGTATTTACTGCAAGATTTATTTTTGACAAAAATGTGCATTGTGGAAGATTAAGACAAGGGTACAACATTAAAAACCAGAGAACCCAGAAATCTCACATTTTTAACCCTTTACTCTCAAAAAGGATGTGTTAAATAACACTTTTTGTGTTTATGGAATTAACACAAATTAAAGTCATTTTGTGCTGAATAAATAAAAGGAGCAACAAAAAGTGGGTAAAAAGTTATAAAAAACTTTTTTCCTAAATGACAAATATTACTATATATATATATATATATATATATATATATCCTGTCTATGTAGCTTAATTGTAACTAGGATAAAGTAAACACACATGAAGTATTTTTGCATTTATTTCTTGGCTGCGTTGATTTAACAACCACTAAACTTGCGAATATGAATGAACAAGGGTTAAAACGTGACTCTTCCTCCAAACTCCAACCGCTGAATTACTCTGTCCCCGTCCATACACAAAACCTCCCATGCTGACAGCACACCGCAAGCCCGGTGTGTCTAAATCAAAACCAAACCTCATCCCTGACCTCTGCGACCCGCGGCCTTTAACAACATTAAATGAACCTTCATCATACAACGACATCCTGCTGAGCCATACTGATGTTTATTCACACTCCCTGCGAATACCGAATCGTCATGAGTCACAGACGCGGTGACCCTTGACCCCGTGTCTGCCCCTGTATCTCTCTGCCGTGTTTGTCCCCGATGCTCAGTGAAGGGGAAGTGATAGGAAAAGACGGCTGATGTCACAAGAGGAAGTGCAGTGAGGTGTGAGGGCGACGGGAAATGAACATCCAACTCTACAATACGCTGGATTTGAAACTGGCAGGACTCCATTGAGCTGAGGAGAAAAGATGTGTGAGGTTGGATCAGAATATACACATACCCGCTGGTTTGGGGATTGACCTCCTGATGTATGTTTGAATCACTCAACTGATGTGAATGGGATAGTGGACTATAAGACGTTTCTAATAAACATGGCTCTGTGTTTAGAGGCTGTGAGTCAAGTTTGCGAATAAACATCATTTACAGCAGTGCTTCTTAACTTTTCAGTCACAATGTTAAAGTGGATTTCCCAGAGGAAAATATTAGTGCTTAGAGCTTGCGCTTTCATAGTTCAAGTTCTCAATTGTGTCTCATTTATTAAGTATTAACTAAGTCTCAGATGTTTCTCCTAAAAGCAGAAATAAAAATAGAAACAATTGTTGAAATATGGTATATTATTAAAAGTATGGAGGTGTAAAATGAATGTAGATTGTAGAGGTAAAACAATCTGGATTTGGGTATATATGATTGAATGGTTTGTGATCTTCAATAATATGGACTTTTCATTGCAGATTTGGCAATTCTGAGCTCAGTTCGTGACATTTTTTTAGATGTCTGTCAGAAAAAACAAATAATAGCATATAAGCACAGTTGGAATGACAAAAAACGATCAACGTTTAAAGAGGAGGAAGAGAACAAGACTTTCTACAGTATATATTTAATTATTGACGTCAAAGGACCAATTCAATACTACAGTATTGTGTCCAAAAATACTTTTAGTACTATTTGCACTTTATAATACATACTATAATATACTATAAAAATAGCTATTGGTGTGGAGTTGAACTGAACATGCCCGTCTCTAATGGTGTATTAAATCCAAAAGTCAACGTTGATTCCCTCTTGCACACCGCTCATGTTTACCCAGCGTTCCCTTGCTAGCTCACTAGGGACCAAGAGACATTAAACACAACACCGCAGTATTCACGTGGATCAGCTTTATTAAACATGGCACTGAATAACACCGAATTTAGCAGAAAAATAAGATACGGCCCCATGGGATGAAAATTTCCCGCTCCAGTGAAAACAATAACATTCTCGCTCGGGGGCAGAATAATTTGAAGAAAGCTCCACATAAATTTACATCCTATATCAGGTCTGCATATGCGCAACATAATATGCGGCAAGGTTCCGAGGCATCGTACGCGTGCCACATAGTACTGTTGTCTGCATTACGAACTGAGGAACATATGGGCACACGAGTAACGTGATTGTAGCGTACATCTGGAATGACCCAACGTGCAGGAATCAATCCGCTCCTGTATTTACAGTATGCATAACCAACAGCCAAAGAGGCATAGAGCAGTCGTAGATCACTTCATTTACCCCCAAAATCCAAGAATAAAACAACAAATAAAAATTACGTTTCAAAAAGATTATAATGTTATATACGTTTATAATTCACAACTTCTACAAATAAATGTGCTACAAAAGGTTATTCACAGCGATGCCATAGAAGAACCATTTTTGGTTCCCCAAGGAACCATTTACTCAAAGTATCTTAAAAAATACATTTCTTTCTAACTTTTGAACAATCTAAAGAACATTTTACCACTACAAAGAAACGGAAAGGTTCTTTGGATGTTAAAGGTTCTTTCTGGAGCCATACAGACAAAAAAGGTTCTTCTATGCCATTGTGACTTCCAATATGAATGACAATAAAACTATTTACTTAAATCTTCTAAAAATAAGTTTTGTTATGTGCAAAACACATCTTTTATTTTGACGGTGAAATGCCACCTGGATGCTTTTCCGTGTGAGCTTCCCCAAAGCTATTTTCTCACTTGCTGCGTTATATGTATATACATTGCTTTTAAGTGTCGGCTATTTCATTCATTTTGTGACCCGTGCTACATGGCCCACAGATATTTTGAGGAAATCAAAACCGTATTCCTCCATCCAAAAGATCGTGTTCTGAGGGCGAGGAAGTTCACTATTACCCTTGCACCTCATCCTCAGTCAAACCTGTTTCTGCTTCAACATCAAAAACATGCCAAAGAGAGGCCAATTTGAGAAGAATTCCCCATCTCAACGCACGCACACTTGCGTCCGTGACACAAACGCACCAGCGCAAACCAGTCACCTTTGCATGCAGATACACGGTCATCGCGAGTGAATCCTGCTCCTCCCTAACTGGAGAAAATAAGAGAGAGCTGAAAGATGGCGGAGTGAAAACGGAAACATCTGTTGACATTTGCCCACATCAAAAGATGCTATACATGTTTTGATGAAGCGACTACCATTGACAATGCAAGACAAATAAACAAAACAGAAGATAAAAGCTTTATGGTCGTGATAATATAATCACGGAGGAAAGGCATCTGTCTTCACCTGACGTAGCCTCCGGTAATACAATTTGATGGTTTCATGGTCATGCGGGCAATGCACGTATACTCTCGCTCGAATACACAACGCAACGGATCTCGTGTAGTTTTGCTTGAAAAGAATTGTCTATTGTTATTGAAAAGCAGTGGATTGTTATAATGCAGAGTAAATATACGGTTAACTTGGCAGTAGAAAGAGGTGTAAATTAACATCTCGAGGGCTGTCAGGACTTTGTTGCTATTTGCACTCGTGGAAAGTTCCTGTTTGCGGGGTTTGGACCTCATCCAGGTACACTGGACGAGAGGTTTATGAAAACTAAAGCATATTTCTATAAACTTCCACAGGTGCATAATAAAACAGAAGGCCTTGAACCCAGTGTGGTTTATGTACAGTAAAGTAGGGCTGCTTATGCTACAGCAAATAAATGAGAATTTTAGGTAAAAAAGTTCCCCAGCACTTAAAGTGATAGTACACCTATAAATGTAAATTTTGCCATTTCCATGGCAAAAGAAAAATTTCAGTTTTGCCATGTTGTTCGAAACCCATGTAACTTTCTTGTTGAACAATTATTCTTGACAGTTTTCATATTAAAACAGTTCCAAACAAAGTAGTGAATTTGGCTTAAATGATATACTTTCATCACTTAAAGGTCCAGAGTATGAAATTTAGCGGCATGTGGCGGTGACTCGCTCCACCCTCCCTTTCGAAGCACTACGGTGGCTGTCACAGGACTAAGATGTCATCAAGTTTTCATTTCTTTGCCAACGGAGATAACGTATTTACGAAACATGCTTTTGTTTCATTTAATTTATTGTGAAAAAAACTATTGTACACTGTGAAAAAAAGTTTTTAGTAAATTGACTGTTCTCATGCAAAGCTATCATATGGCTTTAGACTGTTTGAAATAGAGCTCACAAGCATTTTTGAGGCCATTCGCTTTGTTTTTTTCTCTTGTAGAGCTCAACAGCATCCTTCTGAATTCATCCGCCACCTTTTGTGTTGTGGAAACGACATGAGAATGAATCAATAATGATAGAAAATGATCGTGGGTGAACCGTCCCTTTAAAATCTCATGACAGTTAAATTTACAGAGATGGTTTCGTCCAAGCACAATGCAAAATCAGCTCGCATTAACACAGCAAATATGGATTTCGAGTTTTCACAGCAAATCTTATCCCCACAACCACATCAGAAATGAAAATCAGTGCCAGGCTACATCACATCTGAAGTCATTAAAGTAAATAGGGACAGATTGAATGTTACCGTTAATAACGCCGCTTCCCACGAAACCCTGGATTCGAACGCATGAAAAGAAAACACAGAAGCCCTTTTCACTCCGAAAGACCCCCGCAATATGTTTTCACTTTTTGGAGCACCAAAAAGCAGATCCTTTTTCATTTAGAACTGGATATAGAATTATATCTCTTCAGAGATTCAAGGCTCCAGGGTCGAGAACTGGACCACGCAAAGCATCTGGATTTTCCTCATTGATAAAAGTGCAATTGAGATAGTTCTGAGTACGAAGCGGACACATGCGTTTCTAATAAGGCTGTATGGGCCGCAAGTGACACTCGAACCCTTTACTCATTAACAGTTCACAAATACGTACCAAATGCGTCTCATCAGTCTGACGTTGAGAAGCCGAGACCAGTGGTCTTATCGCGCTTCGCCATCTCGCAGGTCCCCATAACACGTTGTGTTTGAGACCTTATCAGCGTCACCCAAAACTTCCAGAAGGCCAAAACTCCCCTTAAACCGTAAGCTCTTGCAAGATGACCCTTCATGTAATATTGTGTTCACTTTAACCCGTGGTCTCGCCACTAACTGAACTGACGCCTCTCAGAGGAAACTCTGGAATGTATTTGAAGAGGTAATTGAAACTTTTTTGCTTCTGAACGGTTGAGAGCAATTGGTTTAAAACGCTGTCAGAGCATCACATCTGAATTGTTTTGGAATAGAGCACACATTTCTAGTGCATATATAAATATCCTAAAACATTAGGAATTATGGAAACTCTGATTTCAGCTGGTGTCTTCTTAAAGGGATATAGTTCACGACAATGACAATTCTGACATCATTTATTCATCTCATGTCAGTCCAAACCTTTTTTCTGCAGAACACAAAAGAAGATATTTTTAAGAACGTTGGTAACCAGACAACATGGGCCCCCATTGACTTCCATTACATGGACATCAGTGAGACATTTCTCAAAATAGCTTCTTTTGAGTTCCACAGAAGAAATATACGGGATTTGAATGACATAAGGGTGAATAAAAGATGAACACATTTTCATTATTCGATGAACACTTGCTTAAATAAGCCGACTCTTTCACTTCAAAATCGAAGTAAAATTGAAATAGTACATTTTGCATAAGGATGCTGTTTTAGGACCATGACAACCTAGCATAATTTCCATTACAAAAAGCACATTTAAATGTAAATTCAATTGAAACTTGTACAATAACACATTTTATTCTAAATGAACGCAGATTTCATTTACATAATAGCTTTTGTGTTCTGACAGGAAAATTTCATTACTGTACTGCAGTGAAGAAAACAAAATTCATTCACATTATAGTAATAAAAACTGAATAAGAATTTTTGCTTTCGGGGTGAAATTTGACACAGATATGGTTTCGTGAGATTCAGCCAATCGCTTTTGGACACAGATGCCACAAAACTGTAGTTCATTCTATTTATACATTCATTTTGAAGATAAAGGACATTATTATGCAGTTCATTGCGTTTTAATGCTTGTGGCATGTTTGCAGTAAACTTTGCCCTGGTCTTACAAATATGTACTATGTAAATCTGTTTTTAGTCATGCCAATTATCTCATAAAAGAGAACACAGGAAACGCTTATCAGCAGGAAAGAGAGGAGCTGTACGATCATCGCTCTCACACATATAGTCAGCCATCACGATGCTTCAATTATGTGATAAAGGCCAAATTCAGTCATTGATTTTATTTCAATCCTATCATTAATCCCGCAACAAATAAAGCTTTGGTTCCTCATCAGACGAATGTTCACCGGCCTGCAGATCCTACTGGCCCTTTAAACAGGACCATGCCCAATCAATGCCTAGCGTGACCTAGCTGACCTCAAAGACACCCCAAAGCCCCCGCTGTTCCAGACGTATCCCACCACAAATAATGATTATTCACATCTGTCTGCTTCACATCAAACACACATTAATTAAACACATTTTTGGTTTAAGACACAATAGGATAACACACTACACATGATAACATGACACTTGGTTAATCTGCCTTTAAATTGAATAATTCAATTCTCAGTTTGACCTTTTAGATTTGACTGATAAGTAAGCTTGGGAAACACACCCCATGTCTGACTAAAGCTAAGTTACTTTGATAGAATGGCGGTACCCGTTCACGTCTATTGTTGGGATACAAAACCAATGCAAGTCAATGAGTACCACCGTTGTTCGGTTATCGACAATCTTCAAAATATCCTCTTTTGTGTTCAGCAGCAGAAAAAAATCATACACGTGTGAAAAGACAAGAGGGTGAGTAAATGATGACAGAATTTTCATCTCATTAAGAATACGGAGCTATTGTCCCTTTCAATATGAACTCAAATCCAGATTATTTGACCTTTTCAATAGTATAGGTAAAATAATCTGGATTTGAGTTCATACTGAGATATTCAACACTAATGATTGCAGACATGGCCAATCTGAGCTCAGTTTGTGACATTACTGAGATCGCGTCTGAAACTAACGGAGACATCTGTGAGATTTCGGACAGGAACACAAAAGTTAATGTTTAAGGTTTGTGTGTCACATAAATGCTTTAACTGAAGTACAAATGCTTAAAGTATTCGTATAAAACGTATTTTAAAAGGTCCTTATAAATAACTTCAGTGTTGTTTTAATAGGTACGAAATAGGAATTAGGGATCTATAGCTTAAGTAATCGATAAATAATGGCATTTAACGGTCATTCACAATTATTTCACAAGCCTAGTAGTCACGCTCCTCTGATAGCTAATGTCCCACAATTCCAGAGAGAAACATCTGGAACATTGCAGCGGAGGAGACCACCACCCCCTCACGCCGGTAAAACATTTCAGTACGACGCTAATAAGAACCAGTTGTATCATTTAGTCAAGTGCTGATGAATGAGCGCCGTCTCAGTAATGCACATTTGACACTGGCCATGAGAGATAGTCTTTCACCGACAGACCTCACCGCGCTCCGTTTGGATAACAGATACTGCATAAGGTGCATGTAACGTGTATGTTGTGGCAGAACTGGTTTATTGTTTGGGAGTTTATAATCACTCTTGTCATGTAATGGCTACTGTGAATTGAGATTTGATATTTGACACAAGATGTAACACTTTACGCTTGTCATTGATTTGTCTTGAATTGAATAAAAGGTTTTACTTAGTTCATTTTAGGTTAAGCTCTATCTGTGACATGCTGGTGATTTAACACGAAACTATGTTTACTCTCAGTTTATAAAGACAAATAAAAACAGTGTTTATAGTAACACACACTTATAGTCTATGGGGCAAGACATTGCAGGAACGTTTAGGCACACGTAATACACTTCAGAAATAAATACAACATTTATTTTATGCAAGTAAAACATTTAATGGTGTGTATATAAAGAGATTAATAAAGAATTTAAACTAATTTAAAGTTAGAATAACAAATACTTTTTTAAACTGAAGGATTCATATAAGCGCTTTAAAGGGGTCCTACGACACGGCTAAAACGAATATTATGGTTTGTTTTAGATGTAATGCAATGTGTATACACGATTGAAGGTTCAAAAACGCTGTATTTTCCACACACCGTGCATGTTTGTATCTCCTCTTTGCCCCGCCTCTCCGATTTTTTACAAAGCTCATGGCTCTGAAAAGCGAGGTGTGCTATGATTGGCCAGTTAACCAGTGCGTAGTGATTGGTCGAATACTGCAAGCGTGTGATGGAAATGTAACGCCTCTTACCATATTTGGAACATCAGGTTCCTCTTCAATTGTACTGACAGGTACGCCCACCTTACTTGCGTGTACATTTGGGCGGTCTTAGTCAAATCATACCACGAATTGATGTAGATTTGTGGGGGTGTGGTTACACGAGGCGTTTCTGGCAGGTCTGGGTGAGCATTCGCTTTTAGATAGAATGCATCTTTTGCACTTTAATTTTGCAATTTTACGTGTCTAATACATGCACGGGCAACTTATAACACACAGAAAAACACGTATTCACGCCATATGACCCCTTTAACAAAAAGTGCCACCATCTTGCTTTTCAACTTTCAAGAATGACTCATCCCATAGATTTCTATTGTAAGTGCATTACTGAAAACACATTTTTGTTCATTTTTATAAACTGAAGGACAAGTTAAAATTATTGTTGTACATATACTGTACAAGCATGTTGTATTGTTTAATATTGATAAGGGGCTCAAGAAAGTAAATATGTGATATATGATTTAAACCTTAATTGGATAGTTCTCTCATCATTTATTCACCCTCATGTTGTTCAAAACCTGTATGTGACTCTTTCTTCTGTGAAACCCAAAAGGAGATATTTTTAGAAATGTGTCCGTGGTTTTATATCTATGCAATGGAAGTCAATGGGGGCTAATATTGTTTGGTCACCAACGTTCTTCAAAATATCTTCTTTTATGTTCTGCCGAAGAAAGTCAGACACAGGTTTTGAAGGTGAGTAAATTTTCCGTTGAACTATCCCTTTATTACAGGACATATCACAGTCAGAGGCTTGACTCCTTAAGGATTCTCTGCCCTTTCTCTCTCATACACACCCACACTCCCAACCACCCACACTCACTCACTCACATACCATCCTCTTGATCTTCTGGCCCATGATCTCTGTGGTCCAGCTGTGAGGTCAGATGTTAGTGGGGTTGATTATGAAAAGTGAGCATCTGTCTGCACCATCTGATAAACCACCTCAAGAAAAGCAAGTGAAACTGGAAAAAAGCTTGAGGCCTCTCGAAGAGGAAGAGCAGGGGGTTTCATCACCTCAGGACCACTCAAGACCTCTGGCCCTTAAGACTTAACTCCTCAGATCAGGTCCGGGACAGAACAGATACACACTCTGTTTGAGCAAAAGACTTCTCTATCCGGGTCCTCTTTATGTACTGACCTCAGATCAGTGTTGGGAACATGGCAGCTCAGAGCATGGGCCAAAGGCTAAGGCTGCCTGACCATGTCAATCAGATGAGCATGGTGCACATGTGCCATGTTGATGAAATGACCTGTCAATCATAGAGGTGCTCTCTGGTGCTGGTGGATGGGCACAGGTGTGCACAGCCAAAGAAGAAATGACATCAAAACTCCCCAAAAACACTCACACATGCTGTTCACATACCACAACTGAAGAGGTCACAGTGAACACATTCCCCAATAAAGATGTGTAGGGATCTCAAATATCAGACAGAAGACAGGTATCTGTGTTCTAGACCAGTGCTTTTCAAACCAGCAAATGAATTCATATAAATATAAAATATGTTTATTGACAAACATGTTGTTTTTAAAACTATTGACTTACTAAAGCTGCAAAAAATGTAATAGGCCTAATATTATTATTGCAGTCATTTAAATGTATATTTTTTCACCTTTATTTGGCTTTATTTAGCCAATATAGAATTTCTTTCTTTCTTTCTTTCTTTCTTTCTTTCTTTCTTTCTTTCTTTCTTTCTTTCTTTTATTGTGTCAGGCTATTTTTCATCTGTATCATAAATAATGTATTTCTATAACATAATAAATATAATTCTAAAGCAGCTACAGAAAACAGAAAAGCAGGGGATGACCAACAAGTTTGTCAGCATTTGCTGGCCTTTTTTGGATCAGTGGGACCATGGGAATTAAAATAAAAATGTCCTTATAGATTGTTTGTATGGTTGTATAGTTCCATAAAGAATGTTGTATGCAGTAGCGTTGCTGGGCACTTTTTAGGTGGGCTTTAGCCACCCTACATTTCTGGCGTAGCCACCCTAAAAAATTGTGAATAATAATTTGTACATAAGATCGCATTTGTCCTCTTTAAAACTCTTATTATGAAAACGGCGGCAGGCTGCGTTATTTAGCGCATTCTTCAGTTCACAGCGGCACAGTGGAGTGAACGTCATAAGCAGAGTACAAGGTGTGTGCATTAACATGACATCTGCATCTTTGCCATTATTTGTTATAAATGCAGCTTACATGATATTATTATTTTTCTGCACCTAGTTATAGAGAGCTAACGGTAGTTTTGAGAGCCCCGGAAAGACGACGAGCAGATAACTTTAGAGTGATTCTGCCTTCACGTGCTCGCGGAAATTCGATAATTCCCACTTCAACCCGGAAGTAACGTCTGGATTTAGTAACATTAAAAGTATAGAGTAACATTAAAACATTACAAGTATCTGCTAACATTAAATGAGCACCGTTCCGTAACTTATTTCCGGGTTGAAGTGGGAATTATCTAATTTCCGAGAGCACGTGAAGGCAGCATTAGTTTAGCCTTGTGCGGCTGTGTTATTCATTGTTCTGAGTTCCGAGTAAACAAAAGTGTACCTAGAAGCTCTTTGTCGATTTTTAGACGCTTCGGTATTTTTATTATTTAAAACATATTGTGGATGTGACAGATGAACACGCAGTCATGCACAGGAGTGACAGCGCTCGTGCTAATCAGAATGAATGGCAGGGAAATATTAAGTTATTATGTTAGGGATAATCCACGGCTAGCTGTGCATTAAAGGATTTTAATGCACAACGTGGAGGCGAAGAACCACCCGACGCGAAGCATTAAATCCTTTAATGCACGGCTAGCCGTGGATTATCCCACTTATACCATGGTTATTTGCCAAGTTAAAGCTTTTATTGATGTTTACAGGGTCATTTTAGATCAAACAGGTGAAAATGATGGTTATTTTGTCAGTTAATTTTAAATGTAATCAAACTGACTGGAGCTACCCGTGCGTTAAAGGCTTTTAATGCACACCTTCCAGCCAATCAGAATCCAGTATTCAAACAGACCATGGTATAATACTAAATAATGACTCAGCAGGTGATTGTGACATTTATTATATGGATTTGTGGCTGTTGTTGTCACTTTGAATTATAAATGTTGCAGATTGATCGATTAATGTGATATGAATTTTTAATAACAATAACTTGTCTTTATTCTGCATATTCTTCCTTATTTATTTATTTTAGTAATGTATACAGTATGTGGTGCTAAGAGAGTGGCTATATATCCATATTAAAAAAAGTTAAGGGAAAAAATCTTTTAACAAACTTTGAAAGGTTCCTCGAGGTTCCTTTCTCACCTTTATTCTTTAGTGTGTACTGTATTTTTTTTAAATGTCACAGATAAAGATGGGATTTCTCAGGATCTGTTTCAATGATATCTGAGAGTCGGACCGTCATTTTATGCGTGGGACTTCTGAAAGCAGTATGAAAGTGTTTATAGCGTGTATACAGTGTTTATGTGTAACATCTGGATACTGTATCTGTTTGGTCACAGATTTCCTGACAGCTTTAAGCTTAGCCGCTCGCTTCTCGCTTGACTTTACTTCGCTCACACAAACTCAAACATCACCAGCCGGCGCAAACAAGCGTCCCGCAGAGATGAAGAGGGACAGAATGATGTTGGCTTGCAGAGCAGGAGTTTCAATGGGCTTTTACTTTAAAATCAGAAAAACTTTATTTTAAATTACTGAGGAGAAGTGAAGACATCATACTATCAGTTTGACTGTCAACACATGACTACTCAAACTCCAAAAATCATATTTCTTGTAGTTTTTAAAGGGATAAATCAAACAACAATAAAGATTCTGTCATCATTTAATCCGCTCATGTCATTCAAAACCTGTATATGAGTCTGGTGTACAAAAGAAGATATTTTGAGAAATGTCTCAGAGGTTTTGTGTCCATTCAATGGAAGTCAATGGGGGCCAGTGTTGTTTGGTTACCGACGTTCTTCAGAATATCTTCTTTTGTGTTTTGCAGAAGAAATAAAGTAATGCAGGTTTGAAATTGACATGAGGGTGAATAAATAATGAAAGAATTGTCATCTTATTAATTCTCATTTTTCACTCTTTCGACAAGTTGCATGTAATGTGCAATCATTTGTAAGTTGCACCAGAAACTTTTCAAGTCCTCCATCTCTTATTATTGCCATGTGCTTGCTGGATATGCTGAGAATAAAACAGAAGAAGGCAGAGTCGTACTGAACCGCCAGCCTTCAGAAACAGCTGAAAGCACAAGCCTCGCTCAGACTGCTGGAACTAATGTGTCGTCCATCAGACAGATTATCATCTACAGACCTCTGGCCACACGCACAGGCCACGGACCAACGATACCGGCACAATCCTCAAGTTAATGGACCGTGATCCTCTCAATCTGACACACTGTAACAAATCCAGGCATTTTATTCAAATGGCACTTCAAAAGGAAGTGATATCATCTATGCAAGATGCGTGCAATTCAAATAATCCAACTGAGGTCGTGGTGCCAGCACATAGCGGCATGTTTAGTGTAGTCAAATGTATATGTAAACATGTTGAGAAAGGGGCTATAAAGCAAACTGTAACATAGAGATTACACTGGTTTTCAAAGTCATGCCTTACAGAAAAGACTCAACGTGAAGCAATACATTTATCAGAGAGCATGTTAACATCACACCAGGCATAAAGTGTGATCCAACTTATTCTGGCCATGAAGTGAGAATAAAATGAGTGGAAAATATACATAATATACACGTGTGTTTGCAGAACTTTTATCCTTCTAAAAGTAATACGTGCCTATTATTTCAAAGGCATAATTCAAAGCGGAATACAGCCATGCTCAAGCAGGCTTATCTCACCATAATTTATAATTATTTTATGAGGTTGCCTAATTCATATAAAAAAAATCGTACGATGTGTACAAAAATCTACACGTGTTAGAAAAAACGCAATAATGAAATCTCACTAGTAACCCCTTCCCTAAACCTAACCATCGCTGGCACAAAATCAGATTAAAACGTACAAATGAGATTGTGAGAATTCATACGAATTTTCAACCTTGTAAAATAGTTATGAACTGCCATAACATTGTTGACTTAAAGGGGTCATATGACAGGGCTAATAAGAATATTATGGTTTGTTTTAGATGTAATGCAACGTGTATACACGATTGAAGGTTCAAAAACGCTGTATTTTCCACATACCGTGCATGTTTGTATCTCCTCTTTGCTCCGCCTCTCTGAAAAGCGCAGATTTTTTACAAAGTTCATGGCTCTGAAAAGTGGTGTGCTATGATTGGCCAGTTAACCAGTGCGTAGTGATTGGTCGAATACTGCAAGCGTGTGAGGGAAATGTAACGCCTCTTACCATATTTGGAACATCAGGTTCCTCTTCAATTGTACTGACAGGTACGCCCACCTTACTTGCGTGTACATTTGGGCGGTCTTAGTCAAATCAAACCACAAACTGAAGTAGATTTGTGGGGGTGTGGTTACACGAGGCGTTTCAGGCAGGTCTGGGTGAGCATTCGCTTTTAAATAGAATGAATCTTATAAACAAACAATAAAATATAAAAAATTACAAGTGTCTAATACATGCAAGGGCAACTTATAACACACCAAAGACACATAAAAACACATATTCGCGTTCTAGGGATGGGTACCGAGAACCGGTACTTTTTTGGACTGGTACATAATTGTGTTGATACCAGAGTATCGATAAGCTTCATGACAAAAGATACTGTTATCGATACTTGCGTTGTTTTATCTCTGTTTATTCAGGTGTTAAATGACGAATTAGAGGCTGCTGCCTGTCATTTTCCATCCCTAAATGATGTCCGAATGGCTGAAGTTTGCTCGACGTATGTGTGATATCTAGGGCCATATGATTTCCGCGATGTATTTGCAATCTGCTTGTTTTGTGTGTTTATGAGTGAAAGAGCGGCATGGTTGCGCTTGTGGAGATTTCAGCGTCTGCGTTTCACAACAAGGAAGCTTCCGTCAAACACCCCTTTACGGCAACCCGTCAAAACAAAAGTCCTTTATTTGAGAACAAGTTATAACATTGTTTTTAATAATTCGGCCACGGAGTATATTTACTTACTTTAGTAAATTGAAGTAAATGTGCTAGTAAAATTATAAAAAATAGTACATATAATTAAAAAAATTACTTTATTATACTAATAGTACTTAAATTTATGTAGACCTAAAACCAGAAAGGAAAAAAGAAATGCGGTCTACCAGCCAAATAACCATAGTGATGTAAAGTAAATATGTTGAATTACATTATGATGTGCTCCTATGCACATGCTAAGTGCCGTAAGTGGTATGCTAAGGAACACACACACGTTTTGTTATGTGGCATTTTCTGTTTGCTCAGAAGCATTTGTAAACTGCCGTTCTAAAGCTCAACTGTAATAAAGAAACTTAAAATGTTTAACATCTTATCACATCATGTGTTTTTGCATCAAATTATAGAGCGTAGTATCGATAACAGTATTGATAAGTACCTCTGTCCACCCCATACTTTCCTGTCAAAATATCTCTACTGTCCAAAATAAAAGCATAAAATCCCCAAGATATAACTACAAAAAAATAAAAGTGTTTAATAGAAACTCCAGCTTGGATGCTGAGATAAACACAGATGTTAATGGGAAACGTCATGTTTGGCTTTACATCAATAAAGTGACTCAGACATTCCAGGGGGTCTATCCTCAAGATTCCTAGACATGATATGATTAAACCTGTGGCTGTGCTTTGTTCAATTCAATTCAATTTTATTTATATATGGCTTTTCACAATGTGCATTGTTCCAAAGCAGCTTTACAGGAGAAAATAAGAAAAACACAGAAAGGTAAATCACAGCGCAGTGCATGGTGTTCTGATTTAACCTCACAGACGCCTGAGGTGAGTAAATGATTTTCATAAAATCATGAACAGTTTTTTTAAGGATACAGCGGCTATGAAAACAGATTTAACTCTCCAGTTGCTTATAGTCAACCCAATTTGGCACCAAATCTTTTGTGTCGGCCGCCAAGATTCTGTCCCATTAGACTGCCACCTACTGATACGTCCACGAAATTCACATAAATCAAACTACTATGATGTTGGGGGGAAATATCACAGCAAATTTAATCGTGCACTTAACCGATTTCCAGATCGTGGTCACTAAATAAACAAAAGCGTAATGTCAGATTTGATCTACATCAACACACACGCACCCCCAGCAGAGGCCTGAAGAACCACATCATTAACTTCCCACTTTAATGAGCTTAAAACTTCCTCCTTTAGAGGCAGAGATTCTGTCTCTGTGTGTGTGTGTGTGTGTGTGTGTGTGTGTGTGTGTGTGTGTGTGTGTGTGTATGATGCTAGAGGCTCAGGGTTTTATAAGCTGGTACCTCCTGTCTGGCACAAATTTACAGAAAGAATTTTTTCCTGAGGCCCGTGTTACCAATCGAACAATTCTTGGAAACACACGTACACAAACCCTTAACCTTATAACACGTTTCACAAATTGAGCTCAAAATAAAACGAAATGTCAACAAATGCTACGTACAAGAAGGTTCTTCATAAACATTTAGTGAAAGTCTTGCAAACTGTAACTACAGCAGAAACCACAAAACCGCCTCTCTCTCTCTCTCTCTCTCTCTCTCTCTCTCTCTCTCACTCTCTCTCTCTCTGTGCGTGTAGAACATTGTAGAATTTATACTTGGCCCTACATCATCATCATAGGTTGCCATGATGCTACGCAGCTGCTGACCTGTGAGAAAGTCACAAGCGTTCTGTCCTCCGTTCCCTGATCCTCATTAACCTCTCCGGTCACAANCTCTCTCTCTCTCTCTCTCTCTCTCTCTCTCTCTCTCTGTGCGTGTAGAACATTGTAGAATTTATACTTGGCCCTACATCATCATCATAGGTTGCCATGATGCTACGCAGCTGCTGACCTGTGAGAAAGTCACAAGCGTTCTGTCCTCCGTTCCCTGATCCTCATTAACCTCTCCGGTCACAACTGCGACCCTTCAGGCAAAATGAAAACACAAGCACTGATTGAGGCAAGTTTGTCACGCAGGAAGTTTGCAGATCTAAAGCATGATGTGAAGGTGATGGAGGTGATCCCGGCGCTGTGTCAATGATGGCGGATGACAAAAGCTTGGGACACTCGGTGTGGAATTCACACAGTGGAGATATTGTGACACATTGTTGGTAACTGAATATCTTGTCTGTATTATAGCTGAACCCCCCCACTGCTATGGAACAAGAGAGAGGACATGCCAGACAACATGACATTATAGATGCTCCACAAATACTGCATGAAATATTCTGTCACAATATTTTCACACTTTTGATACCTTGTCATTTTTAGGAGTTGAAATGAATCGCGGCACAATATGTCGTAATAGAAAAAACTATGATATGTATTGTAGAGCTATGCCAATATTTTTACATTATGACGTCTGTTCTCTCTTTACGGGGTTAAGCTGTCTTAATTCTCGTTTTAATTGTATGTTAAAATTTAGTTTTATTTTGTAGTGATAGACATTTCCAAGGTTTAATGAAACTAAACTAAATGTGCTTAATAAAACAAATTCAGAAATACCTATCGGAAATAAATCTGAGTTTTTAAATTTAGTTCAAAATATTGTGACACAACCCATTATTGTGTTATGTATGTAAATATTAAACAATATGTAAAATATTAATAAAATGTATATAAAGACTTCGCATAAACAATGCATAATTATACAAAACATTAACCAGCATGGAATTGCAATTATATGCCAATAAGTTGGTCAAATTATATCATTTAGTGCATTACTTCACACAGCTATTATATGAATTCCTGACAAAGTTACACAATTACATTTATGATTTTTTTTAGATTAATTGAATTTCTGTATATTGCAAAGAGTTCCAGTCGACAATCTAACTGGATAAGTCAGGTTCGAAGCTCTTGTAAAACAGCTGACTGTAAACTAGCGGATATCGCATAAGTGTCGTACAACACCGCTTAAAGGCGGGGTGTCCGATTTCCGAATTACGCTTGTTTAGACAAAGTCGGGCCGAGTACCAAAACAACCTCGTAGCCAATCAGCAGTAAGGTGCACAGGATGGACATTAGTCGAGCCGAGCGCTGACGAAAGCGAAAGATGGGGGTAGGGGTGTGTCTGTTTTGGTGATTTGAACATCAACAACGGCTATGAGAAATCGGACACCCCGCCTTTAACCGTGATTAAATTCACTATAATGCACATCATCTATTGGCTTATTGCTGAATTAGAACAGCTCACGAGCGGACACATCTATATAATTGTCTAATGTAATGAGTGAAACATTTCCTCAGCTGTTGAAGAGACTCTCCTGGTGGAATGAGAGTTTGCTGACCTTTTTAAGGGGTCGCTGTTTAAAACCGTCTTGAGAGCATGCCAAACGGTGTCCTCAATGAGTTTATGACAGCTGCCCCCACACACACCCAAACGTACAGGATGACCTTGGACTTGGCATGTGTTTGTGCGCTTGCGTGCGTGTGTGTCTGTGATTGCTGGCATGATAAAAGAGAAAGTGAATTTTTTGTGACAGTGTTGGGGTGTGATGTTCAAAAAAACAAATTTATCAAAACAATGTGTGTGTGAGAGAGAGAGAGAGAGAGAGAGAGAGAGAGAGAGGGCATGTGTAAGAGGTTAAGTGAGAGATGGCATGAGAACAACTTGTACCATAATTCTCAGCTGCTGCATACCACGGTAACTTCAATGCTGCTTGCTTTTCACATATGAAGCTGTGAAGACGACTTCACTATAAAATTACTCGAGCATCAAATCTTGCCATAATTCAACATTTCACAATGACAAGCACGTTTCAGAGACTCCCAGTTTCTAAGAAGATATAATGATCTAATGAAATGACATCGTAATCATATGAATTTATTAACAAAGATTTGAATTTCCAATTAAGTTATAACTGGCATATCACCACTCCATATCATTTTATATCAGATCACATCACACTTCTGCTACAATCCCTCCACAGAGGTTCTATCTCTGCCAAGAGTTTAAAACACTCACAGCAGGCAAGAAGCAGCCAGTCATTTGGTGTCAAATACAAATAAACACAATCAAATGTTTTTCATGCAAGTCCACATAACTGCATTCTAAAATATATTGTATAAAACAAAAAAAAGACTTTCTTTCAAATGCCAACTATATTTATAACCAGAACAATCAGGTAATATCAACACCTGCTAAGATCATGAGTATGTGTAATAGCTTTCTAAAATGTAAACTTTTTTATTTGCAACCAACTTGGTGGTCTGAGTGTTTGGGCAATTCAGAGCATTTCAGGAAAGAATGCATTCCACACATTCTCTGTCACACAGAGAAACAATCCTGTACGGTCACGGCGTGCGTGTGTTTGTGTGAATGCATGCAAACCGGGCGACAGTGAATCTCACACACACATCCTCCCATCACACGATTACCTTGGTACCACCCTGTGAAACGCAGCACTCACGAAAGATTGTTTTCCTGGATGTTGCGAGTGCTTTCTGGTCACACGCGAGGGATACAGGATGCACGATCTGTGCGGTACGATCACTGGCATGTAATGACCAAAAATGACCCGTCTGGTGTATTTACAGGGCAGATTTTTACGGTCCCATAAAACCTATCCATGTCTATTCAGCATAAACCCTGTACAGCAGATATGACTAATACATTTGAATGATAAAAAAATGACATCATTCATTGTGTATCATGTTGGAAAACATCAAAATAAATGAAATAAATTTGAAGAAACTTCCCTGCTAAAAACAACAGAACATAAACATTTTTATGGAAATTTAATTGGTTTTAATGGAAACTCTTATGGTGTCTACTGCCCTGCTGAAAAAAACCATAGAAACCACTAAAGAAGTTGTAATGGTTTTATAGGGATTTGTATTGGTTTTAATGGAAACTGTAATGGTTCTACTGGTATGTGATGGATTCTACTGGTGGGATGTTAAATCCGATTGGAATAATGCCCAAAACACACTACAAAAAGGCATTTTGTAATGGTTTTAATGGAAAAAGCTAATGGTTCATAATGGTGTTTTAATGGAAACCATTGGAATTTCTGTAATGGTTTCTATTAGGTTTCTATGGTTTTTTTCAGCAGGGATAATTAATCCTATTGGAATTATGCCCAAACACACTACACAAATAAATGTTGTAATGGTTTTAATGTAAAAAGCTAATGGTTCATCATGGTATTACAATGGAAACTATTAGAATTTCTGTGATGGTTTTTATTGGGTTTCTATTCCCTGCTGAAAAAAACAACAGAAACCATTAAATAAGTTATAATGATTTTAAAGGGGTTTGTATTGGTTTTAATGGAAACTGTAATGGTTCTACTGGAATGTGATAGATTCTATTGGTAGGATGTTCGGTGAACCCTGCAGAAAAAAAACAATATATAGAAACCCAAAAGAAACTATTACAGATATTCTAAAGGTTTCCATTACAATACCATTATGATCTATTATCTTTTCCATTACAACCATTACAACATTCCTTTTTGTATTGTGTTTTGGGCATAATTCCAATAGGATTTAACATCCCACCAATAGAATCCATCACATACCAGTACAGTTTCCATTAAAGCCAGTACAAATCCCTTTAAAACCATTAAAACCATCATAACTTTTTAATGGTTTATTGTTTTTTTTCAGCAGGGTTTTAGCAGGGTAAAAACAATAGGAACCATGACAGAAATTCTAAAGGTTTCCACTTTTTTCCCACAATTCCTTGTAGTGCGTTTTGGGCATCCTATTGAATTTATTGGTGTTCTATTGGTTCCCATCTCCCAGACAACATCCCACCAACAGAACCCATCAAATACCAGTAGACACCATAATAGTTTCCATTAAAACCAATACAATTCCCATTATAACCATTAAATCCATTACATTTCTGCAGTATTTACCCTGCTGAAAAAAACCATAGAAACCACTAAAGAAGTTGTAATGGTTTTATAGGGATTTGTATTGGTTTTAATGGAAACTGTAATGGTTCTACTGGTATGTGATGGATTCTACTGGTGGGATGTTAAATCCGATTGGAATAATGCCCAAAACACACTACAAAAAGGCATTTTGTAATGGTTTTAATGGAAAAAGCTAATGGTTCATAATGGTGTTTTAATGGAAACCATTGGAATTTCTGTAATGGTTTCTATTAGGTTTCTATGGTTTTTTTCAGCAGGGTAGTTTTGGGCATGTTTCTATTGTTTTTTTCAGCAGGGAAATGTCTCATTCATCACATTTGTTTTAGATTTTTAGTTCCCTTAGTAATTTTAGAAAATACTAAACTGATAATTGAAAGAATCCGAGAATATATTTACCGCCAGGTGGTTTAATGTACATCCCATTCAGTGCAGTACTACCAAGACGTTTATGACATCACGGCACATGTTCATTCCTGACAATTCCTTACACACCGCAGCCACCAGCCTCATGATTTCCCACTGTGTCAGATTCCTGTTTAAGGCGGCCACCTTTGGATCTTTAAATCTCCCTCAGGGGCCGACTGCTGCGGGTGTCAGACCTTCATAATCCGTTTCGTGACTGCTCTGTCTTTACATCCCCCTAACCCCTGAGGTGACGATCCCTGCCTGTTTCCAGCACCGGTCAGCGTGAGACGGGTTTAAAGATCTGAGGCCGAGCGGAGACCAACAAAGGTAGTCAGAATGCACTCACGCAATCAAAACTCTAAAATTAGAAATGAGATTCTTGTTTACAGTGGTTGAAACGATTCGTCTCGTAATCCTGACCTGCGATTTACAACAGTCTAAAACAAGACAGAGCAGCATCCTATAGCGACCTTGACATTCCTGTAAAGACATTGACATGAGCCAGCTGGACTGAACTGCATCACCTGTCAATCAAGACTCAATAACAAAGACTGTCTCACATCTACAGTAAAGCATCCTCACCTGTTCGACTTTTTTTCTCATGCAGAACCTAAAAGAAGATATTTTGGAGAATGTTGGCAACCAAACAACATTGGACCCCATTGACTTCCTATGTATGGACACAAAACCACTGTGACATTTCTCAAAATATCTTCTTTTGTGTTCCACAGATGTAAGAGTCAGGTTGTGAATGCCATCAGGTGAATAAACAATGACAGCATTTTCATTTTAGGTGAACTTCTGCCTAATCCAAATTATTGATCTTTTTCAAATTAAAATGATAAATGTAGTCGCTGTCACTAAATAAACCATAAAGAAAACATTGTCCAATCTAAACAAGCACCCCAGTGTTACGTATCGTCACCGCTCTCAGACAGACCTATGAATTGTTTACAGAGCACAATGATGTATTCAGGTTTCATTAGCATGAAACGTCTCGGACACATGGCAAACACTTGGATCCCCTTGTGAAAATACGGCACATTAGTGAAAGACAGGGTTGGTAAAGCCAAGCGAACAAGCCTGTTTTTTTTCAAGTCCAAGTCAAAGCAACAAAACATTGATTGACTGTACAACTGTTTAAAGACGTCAGTTTCAATGACTGCATCACATGCTCATGTGTTGTTCTACAGAAATATGACATTGTTTCGGGAGACTTAATAAAGATGTTACATTATGCTCATATAAGAACGTCTGCTCTTCAACTGTCTTCTATTACGACTGCGCTTATTTTTTGCTAATCATTATAATTTTGCTAATTTTCCTGTTTTGATATTTTTGTGTACTTTCTACTTTTCATATTTACCGCATGGTTTATTGGATCTGCAGAATCACGACTGAGAATCTTAAAGAACTGGTTTTCATATCTCAAAGAGATGGCATGACAAACAAGCAAAACGCCTGAAGACCTCCCAAACTGAAGAGAGGCTTTGAGATGGTCCAGATCCCGGCTTGTGCCGGACCTGAGCTAAACAAATTTCAACCAATTAACCGATAGCGTTTCCTATTAATTTTCTACATCCTCTGTATGTACTGTACATTATATTTATATGTCATATTACATATATATTTCCAAAAGGACGGTCACCTTCACATTTTCTGGTCTGGATTGAATGAGCGACAGTACCTTGCCGTGTCACGTGGAATAAAAATGAACTGCTGATAGACAGTTTGCAGTAGCAGAATCTTTAGAGGAGAAGCCGAGCTAATGGGGTCATCTGATATGAGCTGAACGCTGATGGAGGTCTGGTCCTCAAGGAGCGGGGAGCGACCGGGCCAGCGGGATAAGAGGGGGCAGGTGGGAAGGGAATGGGGTATAGCAATGTCCAGCGAGACCAGCAGGATTTACAAAAAATAACATATGTTCAATAATATAAACAAGAAATAATAATACACAAATATGCATCATTTCTCAATATATACATTTTTCAAGATGTAAACAACACTGCTCAAGAAGCACTTCCTGTTTCAACACTACACAAACGTTATAACAAAATACAACCAACAACATATAAAACTGTATCTAAACGTAAAACGAACATCTTTTAGACTTACTTATTTCAATATGTAAAAATAAATAAATCAAATTTAAATTTTCATGAAAGAGTTAAATGCTTTCAGTGTGGAATTTGTACGTATATATAATTTAACTATGTACATTTATTGCCTGTTTTACAGAAGCACTGACTCAGACTTCAGACAAATAAAAGTTGTAACTATTAATTTTATAATAAACAAGCCTTTAAGCCTTTGATAGACTAGAAATATCTTGAAATAAGTGTCCAATAAACAGTCAGAATATATCTTAGACAGACAACAGCTGACAATCTGTTTGCATAGCAGAGTTACTAAATATACAGGACAATTATTCTACCACACAAGAGCGGATCATTTTCTGTTTTCCCTCTCATCTGTTGACAGATTATTAAAGTCTACACTTGATCTCATCTCACATGATGTCCACAGAGTGAAACAGATTACTGTAACTCACCTTTCATGAGGTCAAAACACCTCAGTAAACATAAACAAGCTTCACGAAACACCAGCTGCCATAGTGTTTAATGTTATAACTAGGGCTGTCAAACGATTAATCGCGATTAATCGCATCCAGAATAAAAGTTTGTGTTTACATAATATGTGTCCGTGTATTGTGCATATTAATTTTGTATTTAAAAATACAAAAACATACACATACATTTATATATATATATTTAAATTTTTAGGTGAATTATTTATATTTACCAATAATTTAAGTTACATATAAACGTTTATACATTTTTATATTTTATATGTTTCTTAAATACATGCATGTATGTGTATGTGTTTATAAACACAAAGGTAATATGCCCAGTACACAGACATATATTATGTAAACACAAACTTTTATTCTGGATGCGATTAATTGCGATTAATCATTTGACAGCCCTAGTTATAATTCATGCATCTAAACTCTTAAAGTGATAGTTCACCCAAAATGGAAAATTCTGTCATCATTTACTCACCCTTTTGTCATTTAAAGCTGAATGCCTTTCTTCCTTCCGCAGAACACAAAAGAAGATATTTTTAAAAATGTTGTTAACCGGCTTGCATTGGATTTGTGTCCATACAATAGAAGTGATTGGGTACCGCCGTTGTTCGGTTACCAACTTTCTTTAAAATACTGTCTTTTGTGTTCTGCGGAAGGAAGAAAGTCATACAGGTTTGAAATGGCAAAAGGTGAGTAAATGATGACAGAAATTTCCGTTTTGGGTGAACTATCACTTTAAAAATAAAGGTTGCTAGCACACCAGTTTAAGATCTAAACCTAAAGTGTGTAGACTTGCAAGCGGGTTGCAAATACTCAGCGATATCGACATCAAACGTTTTCTTCCATATTATAATTCTGTGGGATTGTTTGTATTGTCACCTGCAAATTAAGGCCATTACAAATCATTATGGTGTCATTTAAGCCCCTTTAGGAGGATCAACAGAGCAGCAGCAGGGTTTGATCAAAGTAACTGTTTATTGAAGCCAGTCATCGCTATTAAAACACATTTAAACGGAGTTTGGGCTGAAAGAAATGCTGTTTTCATTATACACCCCCCACTGGACTTTGCTTACGGCGTTTCTTTCTCATTAGTTTACTATTGTTAAAGAACTATTTGTATTCGGTCTCAATTTCTGAAACACATCATTTCGTTAAACACCGATTTATACACAAATTGTAAAATAATATTAAACAAATTCTGAGGTCACACAGTGCAAACTTTACCATCTGAGTATCCAGTGGTTCTGTTTGGGCTACTGAATTTCACATACTTGTGTCAGTTGTGTTTAGTGTACGGCAAAATATGACCCACTAAAAGGACAAAACCGTTCGCTGTAAACTCAAAGCTAACTCTGATTTATTGATGTACTAAAATAAAGTAAACTGCTCACAGCATCTTCTCAATTCCAAAAGACAAAACAATACACGCAGCATCCACCAAGACACAAGTCATCAACCTTGTTTTACAAAAAAATATTTTGTACATTAAACAGGTAGAGCAGTACTCTGAACACATCCAACACAATCCTCTTCAGAAACGGGCAGAAATGTTGCAGAACACGACTATTACAACACACATCTGGATTCGAGAAGTGCGTCACCACAGCAGATATTTCTGATGTGAACTTTCATCAAGCCCATAAGTAATCTACCGCTTTTCATCTGTTTAAAGAAGTGATAATCTTCCCTATTTCAAGTTCAGCATCGCATAGTGTTACATGTGGATGACATGCACCGGTATAAGAAAAAAAACATCTGCTTCGTTATTAAACATGTTCTTCATTTCCAGTTCACATTCATCTTTTTTTAATCCAACAATATATGAAGAGTTTGGTTCCAAAATGAGATAACTCTGTTTTAAATTGTTTAAAATTATTATGTTATCATGTTTTTTTATTGTGTTTTATTGTGTTAGATAGCTGTATTCTTTGAGTTATAATGGCTTAAATCAAAACAAACCAACTGCAGTTTGATCGATATTATATCAATGATAAAAAAACATGATTTTTGATTTTTTTTTAAACGGAGTTATCTCATTTTGGAACCAAACTCTTCCTATCCGAATGTGCCAACAACATCTCACTTTAAAAACATGAAAATGTGTGAATGCCCGTACAAAATTCAATGCCACAATGCTTTGTATTGTGAATGGTTGGCAGAGCGTTGCTTTGAGGTTGCTCGGACGTAACTTACGTTTTGAAGTCACACCTGACTTATCGTTTCCCTTTCTCTTTCTTCACATGTTTTTCTTTTAAAGGCCATGAAAAAAATCACACACATATGCACACATACACATTGACAAGAAAGTCAAGCACTAACATTTTTTTTAGCAGGTGCCGAAAGAAGTTCCAAGAGTGTTTATTGATGCCAGGTATGATTTCAAACGGTAAGCTCAGGACAAAACACATCACTTGACCGCGGTTAGGGAAAGACCGAACAGATCGATTTGTAATTTTAGAAGGCTCAAAAGCGCTGAGGGAAAAATCTGAGTTCTGTTAGACTTTAAAGTACCAAAAGAGCACAAGTGGTTCGAATGATTTCAGGAACGAAAGGAAGAAAGTGTGAAGACCGTGTCTAAATCAATCGTCTGTGTTTATCTTTCGATAATTCGTAAGCTCTTATAACTCCAGGCTTCAATTCAGTAGTATCGCTAGATTTAAAAATATGGCATTTATTCGTTCAAATAAGGTCCATTAATGTTACTCTTATATTGGGTTGGATGTACCATGTGACCAATACAATAACATTTTACAAGCTTAATCTTGTTTCTGGTCCACTGCAAACATTTGCAAGCATTAAAAGAGTTCATATGACACGGCTAAAACTAATATTATCGTTTGTTTTAGATGTAATGCAATGTGTATACACGATTTAAGATTCAAAAACGCTGTATTTCCCTGTATTGCGTATTTTTTACAAAGCTCATGGCTCTGAAAAGCGAGGTGTGCTATGATTGGCCAGTTAAGTGGTGCGTAGTGATTGGTGGAATACTGCAAGCGTGTGACGGAAATGTAACGCCTCTTACCATATTTGGAACATCAGGTTCCTCTTCAATTGTACTGACAGGTGCGCCCACCTTACTTGCGTATACATTTGGGCGGTCTTAGTCAAATCATACCACGAACTGACGTAGATTTGTGGGGGTGTGGTTACACGAGGCGTTTCAGGCAGATCTGGGTGAGCATTCGCTTTTAGATAGAATGCATCTTTTGCTCCGACACTTGAATTTTTTGCTATTTTACGTGTCTAATAAATGCACGGGCAACTTATAACACACCAAAGACATAAACACACCCCTTTATGACCCCTTTAAGTGCATGAGAAAAATTCCTGATTTTATAAAAAAAAATGAAAACTCACAAAATGCTTGGTGTTGTGCATTCAACATTTGACTGCATTTCGACTGAGAAATTAGTAATTTATATTTATTGAATGTTCACTTGGTTTAAACCAACACTCAAAAATATAATAAGTTCAGTGTTGTCGCTAAGCTTTTACACAAGCTAGTGGTTTCTGCACGTTAGCATATACGGGCACGCATACAGGCACAGAGTCTTTAGGTCTGGTTCAAGGTGGGAAACAGACTTCAAGGAGAATCCATTGTGTTAAGGTGGTAAGCCTCTGAAAGCAAATGATGCACACAAGCGTAAAGTGTTAACCGTTTGGCAGTCTCTCACTCGTTAAATTTAATGGCAACTTTCCATGTCACCTGTAACTCTCAATAGCAAAACTTAACACAATATAATCACTTCCATACCCTCGCCAATGCCTCGCTTTCCCACTTCCCAGCAACACCTTGGCACTGGAATTTTGTGACCTACAGTAAGAGCGCTGTGTCAGACTTCACATGAAGAGAACAGCACTGTGGAACGCAGACTTAACTTCACTCAAACAAATTCTGCTCAAATAAGATCTACTCATCCAACCTTATTTTTTTACCATAGTGTAATAGTGTAAAGTGTGATGGAGATATGCTATGAAATAATATTCTGTCAGGGCTTCAGATTGTGAAATGTGTGCAAAGGACAAAAACTGGTGAACTCCTCAACTTTTCAGTACTGCCTAATGTTAAAAGAATAGTTCACCAAAAAATCAAAATCCTTTCATCGTGTCATTCCAAATTGGTTTGACTTTCTTGTGCAAAAACACCCAAAAGAAGATATTTTGAAAAACGTTGGTAACCAAACCACACTAGCCCCCATTGACTTCCATTCTATGGACACAAAACCACTCTCAAAACATCTTCTTCTGTGTTCCACAGAAGAAAGAGTGGCAGGTTTTAATTGACATCAGGGGTGAATAAATGATGGCATATTTTTATGTAAGGGTAAACTATCCCTTTAACTATCCCTTTACTGTCATTTGAAAATAAAAAAGGCAAACTTTGCCAAACATTATTTTTGGACCCACTGTTTGTGATTGGTCAGCTATGTAAATCCATGGGTGATAACATTTTAATACAGTTCCTTTAAGAGAGCTGTTCAAAATGTACTTTCAATGATGTCTTTCTCGGGTCCTAAAAAGATAAAGAGATGGGACACGCTTCATTATCAGCCTTGAACTCAAGAGACAGTTAAGGGCATCGGGCACAGAGAGGGTTAGCAGACATTTCTATTTTGGTTAATAGTGTGAGCTGTTTCAGATGCCAAACTGCAAAAGTCTTTTGAACCAAAGACAAGTAATACATGACTCCTTCACTCCATCACAATCCTGAGGCGTAAATGCAAAAGGTCTCTTGGAATAAAATCCATTCTGAGTGCTGAAAACGTTCTGAGCATTCGGGGTTTGTACGGTTGAGATATACTAACAGGCCCACACACCCCTCCCTGCTCGACCGAGAGCTGTTTATTTGTCAGAGGGATAAATTCACAGTGTGTGGTTTTACAAAACTAACTTTAATAAGATGCCCGATGAGAGACAAGTGGAGGTAAATGTTGAGGAAGGCCGGGGAGTTTGAGTCTGGATAGGGAGGGCCGACGTGCCACCCATAGAGAGCTAGAGACTGCGGTGAAAGTCATTACCTCCTCTTGACCTGCAAGCCAAAACATCAGCGTCTAGCAGCGGTGTGTCGACCACACCCCAGTGCATTCTGGGATAAATGTTAGGATCTGCTTTTTTGAATAAAAGCATCTGCCAAATGCATGTGTGTTATAGGGGTCGTATGACACGGCTAAACAAATATTATCATTTGTTTTAGATGTAATGCAATGTGTATACACGATTTAAGGTTCAAAAACGCTGTATTTTCCACACACCGTGCATGTTTGTATCTCCTCTTTGCCCCGCCTCTCTGAAACGCGTAGATTTTAGGTGTGCTATGATTGGCCAGTTAACCAGTGCGCAGTGATTGGTCGAATACTGCAAGCGTGTGACGGAAATGTAACGCCTCTTACCATATTTGGAACATCAGGTTCCTCTTCAATTGTGCTGACAGGTACGCCCACCTTACTTGCGTATACATTTGGGCGGTCTTAGTGAAATCATACCACGAACTGACGTAGATTTGTGGGGGTGTGGTTACACGAGGCGTTTCAGGCAGGTCTGGGTGAGCATTCGCTTTTAGATAGAATGCATATTTTGTTTCGACACTTTCATTTGTGCAATTTTACGTGTCTAATACATGCATGGGCAACTTATAACACACCAAAGACACAGCATTCGCGCCATATGACCCCTTTAATGCAAAATAATAAAATTCAACCAAAAAGCCGAAGCAAGCAGATGCCCATGTGGACAGGTAACGTGACCAACGATTTTGGCACAATGTTGGTTCACCGCTAGATGCCCAACGTCAACACAGGGTTGTACATGCTTTATTTAGCGGTTCTGGATGGATTGTGCATGTGCAAACAAAATGGCATGCCATCGGACAAGTGGGTGTATGTGTGTGCGTAAGAGAGGCGAAAGGGGTCGTACTCGAGTCCTTGTCGCATGTCCCATCTCTTTCACATGGCCATGGACGGCGGATCTAATTGCACCACTTCATAGTGAGATATCACACATATGCACATGCATGCGAGCCTGGATATTTTAAGCCGGACCTTTTGGAGGGATGAAAGTAAATACAGTGCTGAGTCCATCATATCCTGATGCCACACCCAAAAGCGTCTCTGATTTCAAGCTCCTTCTAAAAACTCATCCAGATAAGCCCTCACTACACCTTTTGTGTATCAATACCACTCACACTCATCGTGGAAGAGCAATTATTCGCTATTCGATGTTAATACTACAATCTCTAGTAGGTGTAGAAGGGGAAACAATATGAAACTGTATCTTGATGTCGTTTCAAATGAGATAAGCCTATAGATTATCGATCACTTTCAGCTGTTGCTTTTATGTGCCAACAGAAAACCAGTCGAAAAATACAGTTATGACTGCGGATATCTGGTTTGCTTGCAAATTTGGAGACATTTGTCGGAGCCGATAGCCTCATGGGCAGTGCTCTGACACATGGTGCAAGTGTGCCGCCGGCGACCCGAGTTCGAATCCCGGCTCGAGGTCCTGTGCTGATCCCGCACCCCTCACTCCACCCTACAATTTCCCGTCCAGAAACTCTACAGTACTGTGAAATAAAGGCATAAAAAAGCCCCAAAACATAAACTTTGGAGACGTTTACACGGCACTGTTCTAAACAAAAACTTTGATATGCATTTTACGTATTCATTTATGTTTTGGATGTTCGTTTACATAACATTCCCTAACATTTTCAGGGCATGAAAACAAAACACATTTTTAAGTCGTTTTAAAAGGCAAGTTTATAAAGCAACACCGTTATCGACTGTAACCTCGAAAAACAGGAATTTTGTGAAAATTATGTTGTTATGTGCATTCATAATACGTGTTTTGACATGGACATGGACAGTACAGACATGCACGAGTACTTAAGGAACTGTTTCCAACGTTGTCGTCTGTACGCAAAAAAAAAACACAAAGGAAAGAAATCTGTTTCTAATAAATTATTGCCATAACAAAATTTCTTTAAATTCAGAAGTTCTAATGAGCAGTAAACAGGACGAAAAGATTCCCGGCTTTACTCAATCACTCCAAAACACACACCACACCTAACTCAGATGTTTCCTGAACAGACCTGAGAAAGACTTTAAGACAGTAAATCTTTAGGGTGATGAATCAAGGAGAGGAATTTGTTCCTGACCCTCTCCGTCTTTTTAAAGGACTAAACAAGCAGAAGGAAACACACAAGCCTGACAAATAAAAGTTAAAGAGCTCTCGTGCCTTGTTAAAGTTACAGCGTGATGTCAAACACGGCCTCTGTGATTGGTGAAAATAGGTGCTAACAGACAGTGGACTCGTGTGGCGTGCAAGGACACCCAGCTCAGTCAACGGGTAATTAGGGCGACTTCACTCCGCTGAGAAATGAATCGAGGAAAGAGAAATAAAAGGAAGCATGTGTTTTCAGAGAAAGAAAGAACAATCATGACATGACAGTAAGGCAGAGACCTCCTGCAGCACTGGGTGCTCTGTGTGTTTGACCAACCATACAGAGCAGCAATTCTCTGGTGGTGAGACTTCAGTGACCAGAAATGAAACTACATTTTGTTCAATTTAGTTATGGATTTTCTCACAGTGACAACTTAACCAAACGACAAGCAGTTGAAGTTAGCACGATGACTTAAACTGCTTACATCATTATCTGTCAAGGAAGCACATTCTCTTATCCTACCTAACTTGCATAGATCATTTATAAACCATAACGTGTATTTTTACAGCAGGATTAGCATACAAATGGGGCTAAAAGCAACAACATTTGTCAGCAAATGTTTGTCCAAACAATGGTAGACGTGGGAGTATTCACTAGTGGCACATAATGTAATATTTAGTTCACCCAAAAATAAAAATGCTTTCATCTCTTGCTCACCCTCATATCGTTGCAAACCTGTATGACTTTCTTTCATCTGCAGAACCCAAAAGAAGATATTTTGAAGAATCTCGGTAACCAAACAACATTGGTCCCCGTTGTACGAACATTTCTCAAAATATCTTGTTTTGTGTTTCACAGAAAAAAAAGAGTCAACTAAAATGATGTCAGAAATTTATTTTTGGCTGAACTATGCCATTAAAGGGATACTTCAGCCAAAAATGAAAATTCTGTCATCATTTACTCACATTCGAGTTGTTCCAAATGTGTATAAATGTCTTTGTTCTGGTGAACACAGAGAAAGATATTTGGAATAAAGCTTATAACCAAACAGATCTCAACACCCTTTGACTACCATAGTAGGAAAAAAACAATAGTAGTCAAAAGTGCCCCAGACCTGTTTGCTGTCCTACATTCTTCAAAATGTCTTCTTTTGTGTTCAACAGAACAAAAAAGATGATAAAGTCATTTTTCCTACTATGGGAGTCAATGGGTGTTGAGATCTGTTAAGTTACAAGCATTCTTCCAAATATCTTTCTCTGTGTTCACCAGAACAAAGACATTTATACACATTTGGAACAACTCGAAGGTGAGTAAATGATGACAGAATTTTCATTTTTGGCTGAACTATCCCTTTAACATCCTCTCATCAGTGTAATTCCAGAGATCTCCCGTAGAGGGCAGCATTCTATCCAAAAAGGTAAGACCTTTGAACCAATGTCTGTTGTGGAGACAGAAATACCTCTTTCTCTGATCCTGCCTGCCAGGACCGCTCAACACGCTTCAGGTTTCAGGTGGCAACCACAGCTTCTAAAATGAAAGGGTCTCACCTTACCCATCGGTGCCTCTGTTGAGCCTTCTGCTGCACTACTCACACAAACAAACAGAAATACACACTCACACGGACGCATGCTTGGGGCCCCAACACACACACACACGCAGAACCTATAAACAGATGCTGATAAAGTCCCTCTTGTCCATTGACATCCATCTCTCGTTTCAGATGTTAACCCGCATGCTTTTATAGAAAAAGGGGATTTTATTAGCTGTGAGGCTGGTGTAAAGAATTGTTACGTGTGTATAAGGAGAAAGAATGATGGAGAGTGAGACAGAGAAAAGGACAGACAGCAGTTCCCACCACTATCAACCTTATATTCAACTTACACAACAAACAGCTCAATAAAAGCTCGTCACAAGCACCAACTCATTATGCAATTAAAACTTTTTGTAATGATTGCAAAAATATTGTTTCTATTGCAATAAGTTTGTTTCAACTGACTGCTGATCCCCAACAGAATGTTCAAAGCCCGCACAATTGATTCGGTCCTCTGAACTGTTGAGATATTGATCTGTCCTCCTCTCATCCACATCACAATTACAATTTACAAACACGACTGTGACTAATTTATCACAGTTTCGGTCAGGTTCCACCCCATAGGCATGTTGTTTAGAGATGTTCTGGTGTTTTGGAGCACAACAGCTCAGTGTGCGACTGTCAGGTTCAGATGGACGTACCTGGAGGACAGTTGCAGTCTTGTGTCACGTCTCTGGCCACACGCAATTTGGGCACGGCTTCATTCAGCCTCTGTCACGAGAAACACAAAACACATGTTCGCACTGTGATTTCAGTCACAAAACGTAAATAAACAAAGAACACACACAAAACTTGTTCCTCTAAAAACATTGATCTTAGTATGTTCCATTATTCTCCATTTTCAATATTTACACATTTATTTTCTAAATATTTGACTTTTGATTTGAATACATTTGGACATTTGAATCTTTTTATTTTGATTTGAATGATTGGAATTGAATTCTTTTCATTTCAAATTTGAATCTTTTTCTTCTGCATTCACATGAGTTCACATTTACGAGATGAGGTACAAAGTATGAAAGGAATTTTTTGTCAGATTTATTGGGACACTTTCATATTCATCACTATGTCAAAAAAGTGGAACAATCAACCTGAATTCAGGTTATTTTTAAAATATGTTTTTGTTTACTGATCACCCTTGTCCCATAAACACACCTGCTGCTGTACAGTATGCACAATTATAAATAAATCAAGATAGATTTTTTATTTTGCTTAAAAACAATACTCTAAACATTTTTAGACGTCACTTATCAAGCCCAAGACCAGATTTTTCTTGACACAGTTTATTTGCCATCATTAGACCTACTTACATCTCACAAAAAGCACATCATCAATAATTAAAGTATTGTGCTTTCATCAAAGCCAGCCTTAAATTGTTTAATCAAGTTCTCACAAAGCTGAAAATGCAAAACAAAATCACATTGTTGAGTGAAACAGAATAAAATGCGCTTGCCTCTTGTAAGAGAGTTTCGAAAGAGCTCCGCAGATCCCGGCTGACAGATTCTTGACAGATGTCACTCAACTTTATCTCCAGCTCTTGCAGTCGGCTCTCCATTTGATGCGTTTTAAAAGTCATCAGAAAACACACCGCGATTGAACTCAACGACAAGACGAAACACAATATCGTGGGAAAAGACACTAAATAGCGCAAATAAACCGGTTTCGAAGCGCTTTGTTTTTCCACATTTCTATCCGCGCATTGATCCATGCTGAAATTCTGTCTGGTTACTTTCCGATAGTTTACTTGTATTGGTCAGTTCTTGATCGATGAGACGTGGCTGTCAGACTGAGCAGCGGTGTCCAGAACACGGCTCTTTGAACGCAAGGGCTGTGTCTCCAAACCTCAGGAGCAGCCTACCTAAAGAGCGTCACGAGACCGCGCAACGTTTCTGGCCGTTGATGTCTTGCGCAGTTAGCAGAGCTCAAAATGCCTCGTGCGCCCCTAATGCCCAAAAATGCTACGCGTTGTTATGCATTCCAAGAATGTTTTCTAAGTAGGGGTCTCAATGGGTTTGGAAACACAGCCCGTGATATTCTGCGTGGTGGGTGCGAGTCTATCAAGCGTGAAACAACCAGAGGAGCCGAGAAGCAGCTGCGAACAATCCGAGTGAAAACTTTCTCTGTTTAAGCTTGTTTGTTAAAAACCGGCGCGTTTTATCCCGGTTGTTTTTAGGAATTTCGGGAGATTTGACATCTGGTTTGTCCCACGTGGTCCAATCAGTATGTTTGAACTGAAGAATAAAAAATACAATCTTGGGTGACTAAATTAAAAGAGACGTCACAAAAATTATGCCATTTTATTTACCATCGTTGCAAAGCTGACTTTACAAACACAAAATATATATTTTGAAGAACGTTCTCAAAACATGCTCTTTTGGACTTTAAGTGAGAATGAATGACATGAGGATGAAAAATTACTTAATTTGTAAGATCTTTAGTAATCTGGGAGAACTTTAAACAATTCTGATCAATTGACATTAACATTGGGGCTCTTACTAGGCTGACCACCCGTCCCATTTTGCGTTGTACCGCACAGCATTTTCACCCCTTGTCCCACGCGTCGCATATTGAGAAAATGTCCCGCATTTTCATCAGTCTGTTGGTTTTTAGTTGTCACATTAAGAAACACGTTCTTTAGCCCGAAGCACACATGAGACGCTTGTTTGCGCCATTGTTTATTTAACAGCGCTGTGTCAAAAGCAGCAACCCGGTGCACACCAGTGTCAAACGAGCTCATACAAACGCAACAATTTTTTAAAGCCTGACTTTTACCCAATGTATGAGAAGAAGGCAGTGATTTCAGTCATCAAGAGGCTGCGATGTCTGTCATTAGATCGGGTGGCGATCCTCTCATGTCAACTTGCCGAATAAAAAGTCACTAAAACATCGTAAACGGTGTGGCTTTGAAACTGTGTTTAGCCTGTAGGTTGTGGTTAGCGTATTAAAATAAAAATGATTTACGAATCATGAAACGCATTATTTAACAAGAATACATTTTAAAAGAGAAACTCTTTTTCATTATTTGTTTGTTCTTTATTCCTTTAGTTTTCTCTTTTTGAGAAGATCTTCAAAGTGTACAACATGAAAACTCCGCGTCTGATCTGTGCTGAAAATTTAAAGAGACCGTGAACCTTAAATTGAAATCGCCATTAAAATAGTTTTGTTATATAATATTTGATCTATGCCTTAATTGTGTTGTGGCTGGCATGTAGTAAATAACAAAATATTTTTATAAGCCGTTTTCATTTAGTGATTATAATCACAGTTTCACATTTGGTTTGTTGGGTGGTGGTCATGCTACCTAGTACTCAAGATCAATCATCAAACAGTGCACGTGATATTGACAGTGCATTTTTTTATTATACGACAATTAAACCAGAAAAGTAACAAGCAAACCAAAACAAAATGTGTTTACATCTTAAAGCAAATGCACTAATTGAAAAAACACTGCGTTAATCTCCTTCAGCACCAGACTGGAGTAGAACCAAGGCTTGTAAAATGTTGTCATTTCCTACAAACAGCCCATTAACTAGTCACTAACAGCACTGGTCCAATTACTTAATCAAAGCCCACGAAAATGTCTTGACTAGAAGCAAAATTTCACGCAAGGTACCAGAGTAGTGATCTACCGCCCCCTATTGGTTTGAATTAGGACATGACACTTTAAAGTAATAGGCAACACAGTTTTATTTAAGATCATGAAAAACGAAGAATACATACAAATATCACTACAAATGTCAATATTAAGAAAACTAATAAATCTATGACATGATTACATCTGACACATTCGATTCTACACAATAAACATGACTCTCAAAAACCCAAAGCTCACCCCCTATAGTTACACGTCTGAGTCTGTCATGTAATGAACTTACAACAGAAATGTCAAATCACTGGAGAGCAACAGGTCCCATACACTCAACAGAAAAAGAAGCACAATAAATATGACCAATGAGAAGAGCAGCTTATCATCTGAATAGAGGACTGATGCAGTCGACTGAAACGGCCTCTCTC
Source organism: Triplophysa rosa (assembly GCF_024868665.1). Classification (NCBI taxonomy): domain Eukaryota; kingdom Metazoa; phylum Chordata; class Actinopteri; order Cypriniformes; family Nemacheilidae; genus Triplophysa; species Triplophysa rosa. Next base: position 21,111,597 of record NC_079902.1, read on the forward strand.
AGAGAGGAACTACAGCAGAGGAGAGACCCAGCGCTGCTACTTGCTCTTTCTCAAACAGTCAAGAAACGGATGCTTGAGGGCTTCGCTTAGCGTGATCCGCTTTGTGACGTCGTATTCCAGCATCTTCTCGATGAGATTGAACAGCTGCTCATGATCGGAGCTGCAGGAGGCCATGTATTGCTTAGGAAAGAAGTTTGAATAAACATTTTGTTTAGATAAAGCCTTAAGGATCTCTTTGGGAAAGTTGTGAAACGATGACTATAATGATGAAAACTCACTCTCAGGGGCTTGCACTGTTTTCTGACATGACGGCCCGAGGAGCTGTGAATGTCCCAATCCAATTTGTCGTGATGAACATATCTGTGCTTCCTGCAGAATGAACAATATGACAGTTTGTCTTAGCTTACATGTGGCAGGAATCAAAGTTTAAAGTAATCTTGGCATCTTCTGCCAGCAGTGAATATTACCTTGTTTTCTGCAGCATGTGGGTTGGTAAGGGGCCTAGCACCCGCTCCATCATAGCTAGATGTTCTTTACTGTCATGTGTCTGAAATTTCAAAAGCACAAACCAAAACATGTCAACAAGTGATTTGTGTACACATGTATTACATACTCCTTTGTGCTTGAATTAATTTATCCTTTATATTGAAAAAGACAATGACCTGGAATAGAGTTGATCCGAGATAATACTCAATAAGAATACACCCCACACTCCACACGTCACATGAATTACTCCAGCCCAAATCTGTTGGAACAGACAACTCCATTACACAACACAATCATTGAAAGTGTGCTTTCAATGTGCCTCAGAATGTCACATCTACAGCTGCTTACCCAGAATAACCTCTGGGGCTCTGTAATGCCGTGTGGACACAACAGATGTGTGGTGCTCGTGCTCGTAAGTTGCATTTCCAAAATCGACGACTTTCACATGAGGATTCTTCAGCGTTCTCTCATCCCTCCTCTGCAAATCAAACCACACCAATATTTAAAAATTGTGACACGTGACAAAGAAACCTTGAATTAAGCCAACAACTCTCCTCACCATTTTTGAATTGTACTTGATGTTATACTCTGAATTGACAAAGAGGATGTTCTCTGGTTTCAGGTCAGTGTGCGTCAATTTATTCTTGTGAAGAACTGAAACAAAAATGAGATAAGCATAAGCAAAAGATTATAAACAAAACACTGCGTAATTTGTTTCTTCCACAACAGGACAACCGAGGAGATCCATGACTCACATCTGACCGCTCTGATGATCTGGTAGGCCATGTGTCTGATGTGGCTGATCGAGAAGGGCTGAAAGTTGTTTTCCTTCAGAAAATCATATGTGCTCAAGCCCAGCAGCTCAAAGGCGATGCACACATGCCCGTGGTGATCAAACCAGTCCAACATCCGCACACAGGCACTGGAAAAAACAATTATTAAATACTCCATTGGTAATGTTGTCCGGATTTCTCCGCACCCAAGAGGCTGTAAATGTCAAGCTAGGTGTGATACACAATCCGGGTTTATATTTCGTGACCCATCTATCTTATTTCTGTGTGTTTTCAGATGTACTTACTATCGTCTGTCACAGTCGATTGAGTTAATCTGTTCCAGCACCTCAACCTCAGACAGAGCTGCCTCACGATAGCGCTCAATGCTTTTGATGATTTTCAGAGCTATACGAGCACCTCCGCTGTAATAGCAGACATTAATGTCATTAACACACAAACGTCCCTTCAAATGGATGTGTGATCAAGCAAAACACATAAGGCATAACACTGTCTGCTTATTTCAAGTTCATCTTAAACTTACTTTGAATGATCAATGCACTCCACCACTTTGCCGAACGCTCCCTCTCCGAGGGTGCACACAATCTCATCTACGGGTTTAAAGACAGACTGTTAGAGATGTAAAATTGACGTACTGACAACAGCCCTATCAGATTCGCTCTGAATCTATGAAAATAGAAAAATCAATGCATAAATGATAAACAAAAGAGACAAATGCTATGCTGCACACATCAGGATAAATTTAAGTGCTGTCAACTGCATTTATCGGGACCCAAAAATTAGCCTAGAACTATACTTCTCGTGTAAAGTTTGACCCCAGAACACAAAATAAGCAGTGAAAGAAATAAAGATACAGAAAAGTGTGTATTCTATACATCTTTCTCTTAGCATGTCTCCACTGTGATAGATCAGGTGACCCTCCTCATCATCCTCAACACTCCTGGATCTTTTCCTGCGATGGTTCCTCTGGGGTTTCGGATCACCATCATCATCACCACCATCAAAAACCCATGAGAATCGGGGGGGGACCAGAACACGGCATTCATTCATTCAGCGAGGGTAGAACGGAAGAGGGGGAAGTGATTCGGCCCGTTCAGATACCCGCAGCAGCCAGGCCCGGCCATAGGGAGAAGCCAACGCAAATTCAGCCCGCGAGATACACACAGGGCCCACCACATCGTGTGTGTTACAGAAGAAAAACAATGGCAACATATTTTCAGATGAGATACTTTCTCAAACCATTAAGTAGACAGTTACAACAATTATCATTAAACAACATATAGAGTTAAACTCCACCTCCATGATTGAGATGCCTTAAAACATTTTACAAGCTGTTTTCCTGCTCTTTCAGACTAAATGTATACCCCTTCACAAACATATCTTAATATTAATGTCATTATTTCATCCAACATTTTTGCTGTCATTCTTTCACACTGGGCATGAGGAACTCCAACAGGGCATATAACGAAAAGGAAAGAGACAGAAAAGGTTGACAGTTGCCGTGGCAACGAGAGACAAGGACATTGCTCATACCGAGTCAGAGTGACGACGTGAACGATGGAGTCCGCGCCTGTGCTGACTGCTCCGCCGGCTGTTTCCAGAGGATTTGCTGTAATGGTGCCAGTCCCTGTCTCTCTCCCGGCCCCTGACTTTGGATCTCTCCCGGTGTCGGTCCTTACAGGCAGAACGGCTGTCCTCATCATGGTCTCTGTACACATCTCTGACCTCTTTTACCTCCAGCTTTTGATTTGAGCTCCTGGTCTCCAGGTAATGCCTATGATGCAATGAGCCGTTGTAAATACAATATGTTGGCTACACGAGGGTGAAAAACATTTACTGTCAACATGGAACAGTGTTTACCTCAGTTGCACATTTCGGAGTAAAACAAACTATACTCAATGGAAACAGGTAGGTTGGGACATTGTGAATTTGTTTACAAAACAACTTTTATATAATATTTCAAAGAAGGAATTAATTTTCTTTCAAATAGCATGGAGAAAAGAATCATTTAAAAATAAAAATAAATTTATGCATTAAGGGTGTTCAATAATATTTACATTTTACGTTGACTTTAAAGGAAAATAATGAACACAGAATAATATTAAAAACGACAAATCTCACAAATTAGACTTTAATTCCCTTACGTTATATTAAGGAAACAGTGAACTTGAAAGACCTGTTTTAGGCAACACTCTCTACAAAGGTTTTTTATTTTTTTATTGACACTACAACAAACATAACATAAACACTTATAACAAGACATCCAAATAAAAAACAAACAAAAGGAACTTAAAAAAAGAACTTGAGGCATTGAACGTAAACACTGCTATTGAACCTAATGGAAATCGCAGATTTTGCTGGAGAAAAAAAAAGATTCTTCTTAAGAAATAACTGTAAAAATAAAGCTCTTTAATGCAAGTAGATCATCACACCCAATATAATCACTATGGCCATTTACTGTAACATCACATAAACATAAGGACTGACGACCCGATTTCCATATATTTCTCATACCAACGTAGAGAACTACTTATTTTGTTCGCCAATCAAGTCCTACCCCTAAACCTTATCCTCAAAGAAAAATTTGGGCAGTTTTTTATTGAAAAAAAAAACATCATTTAATCACACACATACAGACGCTGACAGTCTGGTTCCTTTAAACTAAATCGCATCTGAGTTACTTAATAAAACCGTGTGCCTCTTAACTGTGTTACAGTGATTCTTTACCCAAGAATGTGTGTGCGTCTACATCCATGTAGAACAGTTTCACGTTAAACTTCATACAACGTTAAATACTTCTGACGCGTGAGTTAAGTTCAGAGAAGAAAATAATTCATTATACCGAACGTGATGACACAGCATATGGATATAGCGATTCTCGGGTGTGATCGAGTTGCATTAAAGAGCTTTATTTTCAGTTATTTCTAAAGAATCATTTTTCTCCAGCAAAATCTGCGATTTGGATTAGGCTCAGAAGTGTTTACGTTCAAAAACTCCAACATGGCCGAATTCCGGATTGATGAAGCGTTGTAAAAACCCTCTATAGGTTCAATGTAGTAATGGGAAGTTCGAGTCATTTTTGCGATTCGGATGTTTGAATCTCGTTCAGCAAAATGAACGAATCTTTTCGAGTCATTTCGTTCATCTGAGCAGAGTTAAATTAATGTTGCATGTTAATAGCCAAATTACCCCATAACGTTTATTTATGCTAGTTTTGATCAGATATATAATAAGAAATAACTTATATTGTAGTTAGGGACAAGTTATGAGAAACAGTTATTTAATTATTTCCTAACAGCATTTCTGTAAAGTTATGTATTTATTAACAATTTATTAACAACATTAACAATTTTGGATCACTCAGGTATGCAATAAGGTTTACAGGTTGTTGTTTTTTACTAAAAAGTCTCATGCAGTTTGCAAAGTATATAATAATAAGCTATTGAAATCATTTAAATGTGCAATTATTTAATAAGAGATCACTTGTGTTTTTTACTAAAACGTCTCGTGCAGTTTGCAAAGTATATAATAATAGGCTATTGAAATCATTTAAATGTGCAATTATTTAATAAGAGATCACTTGTGTAATATACGTATGCATTAGACATAAACACTGACTTTACTAGTGTTGCTTATGTTTATATTTTGCCAGCAAAGTTCTTATGCAAATAGTTAGTTATTAAGATGAATTAAAAACACATGCAGAAATCCACAAGAAACATTTATGAATATACTGACAGAAAAAAGAACAGAACGGTACGTTTTAGAGAAGATGTTTATTGCACATATCTTTTGATCATTTTATAATATTTCTTCCTATAATACAACATATAACACGTACATCATGCATTTGACTGATGATCCGGGAAGTGGTCACGTAATGTTAAAGACTCGGACTCGAAGACTCCGGTACAGGCTGCAGGTTTGCCTGCGGAGCTACCATTTGACAAAAGAACAAAAGGGCTCGGACCCGATGACTCGAGAGACGAACTAATCATTTCTCTTTCCGGTATAAAAGAACGAAAGGACTCGGACCCGATGACTCGAGAGACGAACTTCATTACTGTTTCTGGTACAATGTTGCACATGCGCGGTCAACACAAAATGAACGAATCGTTCATGAACGACCCATCACTAGTTCAATGGTCAAAGAACACACACGTCCACAGCAATGATTCTATACTATAAAGGTGTTTATTTTTAATAAAAGAAGACTTGATTCACTTGTGAGATATGACGTGTTTGTTTCTCACCCTTCGCTGTTCCTGCAATGATGGCGGTGCTGCTTTCTGTGTTTGTTTTCTCTCTCGCTGCTGTGCGAGTCTCTTTTATGTCTCTTTCTGTTCTCCACTCTCTCCTCCAAGCCCACCTCGGTGAGCCACGGAGAGCGCATTCTCTTCGACCGTTTCATCTGATAAACACACAGACACAGGTTACTGTTACATTAAACACGCTCAATGTAACTTAGTAAAAAAAACATATACATGAGAGATGTACGAACGCAGCGAATCGGTGCTCGTGCTTCTTAACACCTCGTGCTTAATCTAAGGCGTTAACATAATAGGTTTTAATTTAGTAAAATTAACAGCAAATCTGATTCGTTTAGATACTACATTGCGTTTATTTGGCGTTTAATTTGATATCGAGTAACAAAAGTTTCTTTTGTTCTTTCATCTTTTGTCGTGAGGTAACATTGACGTTAAAGCTGTCGCGTGCTAAAAATAAACGTCACACAAATCACCACACGGTGTAGTTACGTCAGTTAACAAATAATGTATATATTACCTTGAAAGTCTTGAGAAATGCTCAAAAAGAGACGTTTATTTCGTGTCGATAAAGCCTCTCAATGTAGTGCAAATATTTCTGCTTTCTTTTGTATCATTAACAGAGGTAAAATGGCGTCGACTCGCATCAGAACGTTCGAGAAATTGTACGTGACGTCGTCCAAGCCAGCCCCACTTGTGAAGCGCGCTCCCGTGCAGTTGATCTTTTTGCTGTAAACAGGAAGCACCTTACAAACTATATACATTATACGCGAGATGTTACATGAAATTTTATTATTTTGAAATATTATACAGTTAAAAATACTACTACAGATGTATATACATTACCCTAGCAGAATGTGATTAAAAAAGCTCTTGAAAATAAACGACGTTTCCTAAGTCAATAGTTTTTAAAGTATTTCCCGTATATTTATTTATGTATGTGTTTGTATGTATGTGTTAGTAAACCGTGTGTATATCTGCAAACTAAAGTTTGAAGTCTGTAAAGTTGTCTTCTTTTCATATTGTAATAAGCTAGATTTTATGCATCATTTTTTGCTTTTGGTCTAACTGTACTGTATCATTTGAAGACAATACTTTGTAACGAGCCCCACTTGTTATTATTTACTTTATTTTATGTTTGGTATATGTCAGTCTGTCTTCTGTGCTCTGTAAGCAAAAATGGGAACAAACAAAATGTACTGCGCGGGTAAGCAAACTTGCCAACAGACGCTCTTTCATAATGGTTGACTTGTAATAAAATCATACTGCCAGTAGATGGCAATATGCTGTTCGAATCATCCATATCGGTTTAAGAAGAAGACATATGGCACTCAAGAGTTTTGTTTCCGGTATGCTACTTCCTTTTCTTCTTGCCGCTGTGAGAGAGATAGGGAAGACTCGGCCCTCCGGTTAAATCCAACTCCATCCACCTTTATAGGTGATTCTTTGGTGTACCAAAATGACCGAGCAGATGACAGTAAGGGGTACCCTGAAGGGTCATAGCGGATGGGTCACCCAAATTGCCACCACACCCCAGTTTCCCGACATGATTTTGTCCGCGTCCCGGGGTAAGTGTCCGTAGAGCCGCGCTGGAACCCCACGAGCATCCGGATACACGAGTACGTTATATTAGACAGTAAAATGAAAAGCGTGCATGATTTATAGTATATGGGCCGGGTTACAGTAGTAAGCAATGAAGCGTACTGTTGAAGTACAGCCAGTGGTGTGTATCACGTGTCATATAGAGGTAAAACGATATCAACTGTCAAAATATTACAATACTGCATATGTTTATTGTCTGTAACTAAGAGCTTACATGTCAGAAATAAAAATCGTATGTTGTCCACTTTGCAGACAAGACCGTCATCATGTGGAAGCTGACCCGTGATGAGACCAACTATGGCATCCCCCAGCGTGCTCTGAAGGGTCATTCTCACTTCGTGAGTGACGTTGTCATCTCATCTGATGGTCAGTTTGCACTGTCTGGCTCCTGGGACGGCACCCTCCGCCTGTGGGATCTGACAACGTGAGTTTCAGGGGTGATGTTTGTGCTTTTAGGATGCACAGTTCACAGCGTAACTAAAACATGTGAAATTACATGCATAGTGGTCGAAGTAGTGATGAAACTTAAATGCAATCTGTATCGCTGTGATGATAAAGAGGCTGTTTCTGAACTTTAACTCCATCTTTTGACCCAGTGAACGTGCTTCTGTATGTAAAAGGCTCCAAAACGATGGTTCCGCACCTGAACCTGTTGGTGAATCTATTCATATTTGTCTCTCAGTGGCACTACAACCCGCCGTTTCGTCGGACACACCAAAGATGTTCTGAGCGTGGCTTTCTCTGCTGACAACCGTCAGATTGTGTCTGGATCCAGAGACAAGACCATCAAGCTGTGGAACACCCTGGGAGTCTGCAAGTACACCATCCAGGTAGAGCGTGTTGGACTTTAAAGGCAGTCCTGCATGTTCAAAAATTTGTACTGAGACGTTCTTCAAAATTAAGCAGAAGTTTTATTATCAGATGTAAAAAGGAGTAACAAAGCTTTGGGTTGCCAGTAAATCACCACTCCCTCCACCACAAGCCAACAACCAAAATATTCAAATACACCCCTATTTATAAAGTATGTGACGTCGCTCGTATCTTCTGACTCCTCCTCTGCTTTTTGCTCCCTTTCCACCAATCACCNCCATTGTTTATTTAACAGCGCTGTGTCAAAAGCAGCAACCCGGTGCACACCAGTGTCAAACGAGCTCATACAAACGCAACAATTTTTTAAAGCCTGACTTTTACCCAATGTATGAGAAGAAGGCAGTGATTTCAGTCATCAAGAGGCTGCGATGTCTGTCATTAGATCGGGTGGCGATCCTCTCATGTCAACTTGCCGAATAAAAAGTCACTAAAACATCGTAAACGGTGTGGCTTTGAAACTGTGTTTAGCCTGTAGGTTGTGGTTAGCGTATTAAAATAAAAATGATTTACGAATCATGAAACGCATTATTTAACAAGAATACATTTTAAAAGAGAAACTCTTTTTCATTATTTGTTTGTTCTTTATTCCTTTAGTTTTCTCTTTTTGAGAAGATCTTCAAAGTGTACAACATGAAAACTCCGCGTCTGATCTGTGCTGAAAATTTAAAGAGACCGTGAACCTTAAATTGAAATCGCCATTAAAATAGTTTTGTTATATAATATTTGATCTATGCCTTAATTGTGTTGTGGCTGGCATGTATTAAATAACAATATATTTTTATAAGCCGTTTTCATTTAGTGATTATAATCACAGTTTCACATTTGGTTTGTTGGGTGGTGGTCATGCTACCTTGTACTCAAGATCAATCATCAAACAGTGCACGTGATATTGACAGTGCATTTTTTTATTATACGACAATTAAACCAGAAAAGTAACAAGCAAACCAAAACAAAATGTGTTTACATCTTAAAGCAAATGCACTAATTGAAAAAACACTGCGTTAATCTCCTTCAGCACCAGACTGGAGTAGAACCAAGGCTTGTAAAATGTTGTCATTTCCTACAAACAGCCCATTAACTAGTCACTAACAGCACTGGTCCAATTACTTAATCAAAGCCCACGAAAATGTCTTGACTAGAAGCAAAATTTCACGCAAGGTACCAGAGTAGTGATCTACCGCCCCCTATTGGTTTGAATTAGGACATGACACTTTAAAGTAATAGGCAACACAGTTTTATTTAAGATCATGAAAAACGAAGAATACATACAAATATCACTACAAATGTCAATATTAAGAAAACTAATAAATCTATGACATGATTACATCTGACACATTCGATTCTACACAATAAACATGACTCTCAAAAACCCAAAGCTCACCCCCTATAGTTACACGTCTGAGTCTGTCATGTAATGAACTTACAACAGAAATGTCAAATCACTGGAGAGCAACAGGTCCCATACACTCAACAGAAAAAGAAGCACAATAAATATGACCAATGAGAAGAGCAGCTTATCATCTGAATAGAGGACTGATGCAGTCGACTGAAACGGCCTCTCTCAGAGAGGAACTACTGCAGAGGAGAGACCCAGCGCTGCTACTTGCTCTTTCTCAAACAGTCAAGAAACGGATGCTTGAGGGCTTCGCTTAGCGTGATCCGCTTTGTGACGTCGTATTCCAGCATCTTCTCGATGAGATTGAACAGCTGCTCATGATCGGAGCTGCAGGAGGCCATGTATTGCTTAGGAAAGAAGTTTGAATAAACATTTTGTTTAGATAAAGCCTTAAGGATCTCTTTGGGAAAGTTGTGAAACGATGACTATAATGATGAAAACTCACTCTCAGGGGCTTGCACTGTTTTCTGACATGACGGCCCGAGGAGCTGTGAATGTCCCAATCCAATTTGTCGTGATGAACATATCTGTGCTTCCTGCAGAATGAACAATATGACAGTTTGTCTTAGCTTACATGTGGCAGGAATCAAAGTTTAAAGTAATCTTGGCATCTTCTGCCAGCAGTGAATATTACCTTGTTTTCTGCAGCATGTGGGTTGGTAAGGGGCCTAGCACCCGCTCCATCATAGCTAGATGTTCTTTACTGTCATGTGTCTGAAATTTCAAAAGCACAAACCAAAACATGTCAACAAGTGATTTGTGTACACATGTATTACATACTCCTTTGTGCTTGAATTAATTTATCCTTTATATTGAAAAAGACAATGACCTGGAATAGAGTTGATCCGAGATAATACTCAATAAGAATACACCCCACACTCCACACGTCACATGAATTACTCCAGCCCAAATCTGTTGGAACAGACAACTCCATTACACAACACAATCATTGAAAGTGTGCTTTCAATGTGCCTCAGAATGTCACATCTACAGCTGCTTACCCAGAATAACCTCTGGGGCTCTGTAATGCCGTGTGGACACAACAGATGTGTGGTGCTCGTGCTCGTAAGTTGCATTTCCAAAATCGACGACTTTCACATGAGGATTCTTCAGCGTTCTCTCATCCCTCCTCTGCAAATCAAACCACACCAATATTTAAAAATTGTGACACGTGACAAAGAAACCTTGAATTAAGCCAACAACTCTCCTCACCATTTTTGAATTGTACTTGATGTTATACTCTGAATTGACAAAGAGGATGTTCTCTGGTTTCAGGTCAGTGTGCGTCAATTTATTCTTGTGAAGAACTGAAACAAAAATGAGATAAGCATAAGCAAAAGATTATAAACAAAACACTGCGTAATTTGTTTCTTCCACAACAGGACAACCGAGGAGATCCATGACTCACATCTGACCGCTCTGATGATCTGGTAGGCCATGTGTCTGATGTGGCTGATCGAGAAGGGCTGAAAGTTGTTTTCCTTCAGAAAATCATATGTGCTCAAGCCCAGCAGCTCAAAGGCGATGCACACATGCCCGTGGTGATCAAACCAGTCCAACATCCGCACACAGGCACTGGAAAAAACAATTATTAAATACTCCATTGGTAATGTTGTCCGGATTTCTCCGCACCCAAGAGGCTGTAAATGTCAAGCTAGGTGTGATACACAATCCGGGTTTATATTTCGTGACCCATCTATCTTATTTCTGTGTGTTTTCAGATGTACTTACTATCGTCTGTCACAGTCGATTGAGTTAATCTGTTCCAGCACCTCAACCTCAGACAGAGCTGCCTCACGATAGCGCTCAATGCTTTTGATGATTTTCAGAGCTATACGAGCACCTCCGCTGTAATAGCAGACATTAATGTCATTAACACACAAACGTCCCTTCAAATGGATGTGTGATCAAGCAAAACACATAAGGCATAACACTGTCTGCTTATTTCAAGTTCATCTTAAACTTACTTTGAATGATCAATGCACTCCACCACTTTGCCGAACGCTCCCTCTCCGAGGGTGCACACAATCTCATCTACGGGTTTAAAGACAGACTGTTAGAGATGTAAAATTGACGTACTGACAACAGCCCTATCAGATTCGCTCTGAATCTATGAAAATAGAAAAATCAATGCATAAATGATAAACAAAAGAGACAAATGCTATGCTGCACACATCAGGATAAATTTAAGTGCTGTCAACTGCATTTATCGGGACCCAAAAATTAGCCTAGAACTATACTTCTCGTGTAAAGTTTGACCCCAGAACACAAAATAAGCAGTGAAAGAAATAAAGATACAGAAAAGTGTGTATTCTATACATCTTTCTCTTAGCATGTCTCCACTGTGATAGATCAGGTGACCCTCCTCATCATCCTCAACACTCCTGGATCTTTTCCTGCGATGGTTCCTCTGGGGTTTCGGATCACCATCATCATCACCACCATCAAAAACCCATGAGAATCGGGGGGGGACCAGAACACGGCATTCATTCATTCAGCGAGGGTAGAACGGAAGAGGGGGAAGTGATTCGGCCCGTTCAGATACCCGCAGCAGCCAGGCCCGGCCATAGGGAGAAGCCAACGCAAATTCAGCCCGCGAGATACACACAGGGCCCACCACATCGTGTGTGTTACAGAAGAAAAACAATGGCAACATATTTTCAGATGAGATACTTTCTCAAACCATTAAGTAGACAGTTACAACAATTATCATTAAACAACATATAGAGTTAAACTCCACCTCCATGATTGAGATGCCTTAAAACATTTTACAAGCTGTTTTCCTGCTCTTTCAGACTAAATGTATACCCCTTCACAAACATATCTTAATATTAATGTCATTATTTCATCCAACATTTTTGCTGTCATTCTTTCACACTGGGCATGAGGAACTCCAACAGGGCATATAACGAAAAGGAAAGAGACAGAAAAGGTTGACAGTTGCCGTGGCAACGAGAGACAAGGACATTGCTCATACCGAGTCAGAGTGACGACGTGAACGATGGTGTCCGCGCCTGTGCTGACTGCTCCGCCGGCTGTTTCCAGAGGATTTGCTGTAATGGTGCCAGTCCCTGTCTCTCTCCCGGCCCCTGACTTTGGATCTCTCCCGGTGTCGGTCCTTACAGGCAGAACGGCTGTCCTCATCATGGTCTCTGTACACATCTCTGACCTCTTTTACCTCCAGCTTTTGATTTGAGCTCCTGGTCTCCAGGTAATGCCTATGATGCAATGAGCCGTTGTAAATACAATATGTTGGCTACACGAGGGTGAAAAACATTTACTGTCAACATGGAACAGTGTTTACCTCAGTTGCACATTTCGGAGTAAAACAAACTATACTCAATGGAAACAGGTAGGTTGGGACATTGTGAATTTGTTTACAAAACAACTTTTATATAATATTTCAAAGAAGGAATTTATTTTCTTTCAAATAGCATGGAGAAAAGAATCATTTAAAAATAAAAATAAATTTATGCATTAAGGGTGTTCAATAATATTTACATTTTACGTTGACTTTAAAGGAAAATAATGAACACAGAATAATATTAAAAACGACAAATCTCACAAATTAGACTTTAATTCCCTTACGTTATATTAAGGAAACAGTGAACTTGAAAGACCTGTTTTAGGCAACACTCTCTACAAAGGTTTTTTATTTTTTTATTGACACTACAACAAACATAACATAAACACTTATAACAAGACATCCAAATAAAAAACAAACAAAAGGAACTTAAAAAAAGAACTTGAGGCATTGAACGTAAACACTGCTATTGAACCTAATGGAAATCGCAGATTTTGCTGGAGAAAAAAAAAGATTCTTCTTAAGAAATAACTGTAAAAATAAAGCTCTTTAATGCAAGTAGATCATCACACCCAATATAATCACTATGGCCATTTACTGTAACATCACATAAACATAAGGACTGACGACCCGATTTCCATATATTTCTCATACCAACGTAGAGAACTACTTATTTTGTTCGCCAATCAAGTCCTACCCCTAAACCTTATCCTCAAAGAAAAATTTGGGCAGTTTTTTATTGTAAAAAAAAACATCATTTAATCACACACATACAGACGCTGACAGTCTGGTTCCTTTAAACTAAATCGCATCTTAGTTACTTAATAAAACCGTGTGCCTCTTAACTGTGTTACAGTGATTCTTTACCCAAGAATGTGTGTGCGTCTACATCCATGTAGAACAGTTTCACGTTAAACTTCATACAACGTTAAATACTTCTGACGCGTGAGTTAAGTTCAGAGAAGAAAATAATTCATTATACCGTACGTGATGTCACAGCATATGGTTATAGCGATTCTCGGGTGTGATCGAGTTGCATTAAAGAGCTTTATTTTCAGTTATTTCTAAAGAATCATTTTTCTCCAGCAAAATCTGCGATTTGGATTAGGCTCAGAAGTGTTTACGTTCAAAAACTCCAACATGGCCGATTTCCGGATTGATGAAGCGTTGTAAAAACCCTCTATAGGTTCAATGTAGTAATGGGAAGTTCGAGTCATTTTTGCGATTCGGATGTTTGAATCTCGTTCAGCAAAATGAACGAATCTTTTCGAGTCATTTCGTTCATCTGAGCAGAGTTAAATTAATGTTGCATGTTAATAGCCAAATTACCCCATAACGTTTATTTATGCTAGTTTTGATCAGATATATAATAAGAAATAACTTATATTGTAGTTAGGGACAAGTTATGAGAAACAGTTATTTAATTATTTCCTAACAGCATTTCTGTAAAGTTATGTATTTATTAACAATTTATTAACAACATTAACAATTTTGGATCACTCAGGTATGCAATAAGGTTTACAGGTTGTTGTTTTTTACTAAAAAGTCTCATGCAGTTTGCAAAGTATATAATAATAGGCTATTGAAATCATTTAAATGTGCAATTATTTAATAAGAGATCACTTGTGTTTTTTACTAAAACGTCTCGTGCAGTTTGCAAAGTATATAATAATAGGCTATTGAAATCATTTAAATGTGCAATTATTTAATAAGAGATCACTTGTGTAATATACGTATGCATTAGACATAAACACTGACTTTACTAGTGTTGCTTATGTTTATATTTTGCCAGCAAAGTTCTTATGCAAATAGTTAGTTATTAAGATGAATTAAAAACACATGCAGAAATCCACAAGAAACATTTATGAATATACTGACAGAAAAAAGAACAGAACGGTACGTTTTAGAGAAGATGTTTATTGCACATATCTTTTGATCATTTTATAATATTTCTTCCTATAATACAACATATAACACGTACATCATTCATTTGACTGATGATCCGGGAAGTGGTCACGTAATGTTAAAGACTCGGACTCGAAGACTCCGGTACAGGCTGCAGGTTTGCCTGCGGAGCTACCATTTGACAAAAGAACAAAAGGGCTCGGACCCGATGACTCGAGAGACGAACTAATCATTTCTCTTTCCGGTATAAAAGAACGAAAGGACTCGGACCCGATGACTCGAGAGACGAACTTCATTACTGTTTCTGGTACAATGTTGCACATGCGCGGTCAACACAAAATGAACGAATCGTTCATGAACGACCCATCACTAGTTCAATGGTCAAAGAACACACACGTCCACAGCAATGATTCTATACTATAAAGGTGTTTATTTTTAATAAAAGAAGACTTGATTCACTTGTGAGATATGACGTGTTTGTTTCTCACCCTTCGCTGTTCCTGCAATGATGGCGGTGCTGCTTTCTGTGTTTGTTTTCTCTCTCGCTGCTGTGCGAGTCTCTTTTATGTCTCTTTCTGTTCTCCACTCTCTCCTCCAAGCCCACCTCGGTGAGCCACGGAGAGCGCATTCTCTTCGACCGTTTCATCTGATAAACACACAGACACAGGTTACTGTTACATTAAACACGCTCAATGTAACTTAGTAAAAAAAACATATACATGTGAGATGTACGAACGCAGCGAATCGGTGCTCGTGCTTCTTAACACCTCGTGCTTAATCTAAGGCGTTAACATAATAGGTTTTAATTTAGTAAAATTAACAGCAAATCTGATTCGTTTAGATACTACATTGCGTTTATTTGGCGTTTAATTTGATATCGAGTAACAAAAGTTTCTTTTGTTCTTTCATCTTTTGTCGTGAGGTAACATTGACGTTAAAGCTGTCGCGTGCTAAAAATAAACGTCACACAAATCACCACACGGCGTAGTTACGTCAGTTAACAAATAATGTATATATTACCTTGAAAGTCTTGAGAAATGCTCAAAAAGAGACGTTTATTTCGTGTCGATAAAGCCTCTCAATGTAGTGCAAATATTTCTGCTTTCTTTTGTATCATTAACAGAGGTAAAATGGCGTCGACTCGCATCAGAACGTTCGAGAAATTGTACGTGACGTCGTCCAAGCCAGCCCCACTTGTGAAGCGCGCTCCCGTGCAGTTGATCTTTTTGCTGTAAACAGGAAGCACCTTACAAACTATATACATTATACGCGAGATGTTACATGTAATTTTATTATTTTGAAATATTATACAGTTAAAAATACTACTACAGATGTATATACATTACCCTAGCAGAATGTGATTAAAAAAGCTCTTGAAAATAAACGACTTTCCTAAGTCAATAGTTTTTAAAGTATTTCCCGTATATTTATTTATGTATGTGTTTGTATGTATGTGTTAGTAAACCGTGTGTATATCTGCAAACTAAAGTTTGAAGTCTGTAAAGTTGTCTTCTTTTCATATTGTAATAAGCTAGATTTTATGCATCATTTTTTGCTTTTGGTCTAACTGTACTGTATCATTTGAAGACAATACTTTGTAACGAGCCCCACTTGTTATTATTTACTTTATTTTATGTTTGGTATATGTCAGTCTGTCTTCTGTGCTCTGTAAGCAAAAATGGGAACAAACAAAATGTACTGCGCGGGTAAGCAAACTTGCCAACAGACGCTCTTTCATAATGGTTGACTTGTAATAAAATCATACTGCCAGTAGATGGCAATATGCTGTTCGAATCATCCATATCGGTTTAAGAAGAAGACATATGGCACTCAAGAGTTTTGTTTCCGGTATGCTACTTCCTTTTCTTCTTGCCGCTGTGAGAGAGATAGGGAAGACTCGGCCCTCCGGTTAAATCCAACTCCATCCACCTTTATAGGTGATTCTTTGGTGTACCAAAATGACCGAGCAGATGACAGTAAGGGGTACCCTGAAGGGTCATAGCGGATGGGTCACCCAAATTGCCACCACACCCCAGTTTCCCGACATGATTTTGTCCGCGTCCCGGGGTAAGTGTCCGTAGAGCCGCGCTGGAACCCCACGAGCATCCGGATACACGAGTACGTTATATTAGACAGTAAAATGAAAAGCGTGCATGATTTATAGTATATGGGCCGGGTTACAGTAGTAAGCAATGAAGCGTACTGTTGAAGTACAGCCAGTGGTGTGTATCACGTGTCATATAGAGGTAAAACGATATCAACTGTCAAAATATTACAATACTGCATATGTTTATTGTCTGTAACTAAGAGCTTACATGTCAGAAATAAAAATCGTATGTTGTCCACTTTGCAGACAAGACCGTCATCATGTGGAAGCTGACCCGTGATGAGACCAACTATGGCATCCCCCAGCGTGCTCTGAAGGGTCATTCTCACTTCGTGAGTGACGTTGTCATCTCATCTGATGGTCAGTTTGCACTGTCTGGCTCCTGGGACGGCACCCTCCGCCTGTGGGATCTGACAACGTGAGTTTCAGGGGTGATGTTTGTGCTTTTAGGATGCACAGTTCACAGCGTAACTAAAACATGTGAAATTACATGCATAGTGGTCGAAGTAGTGATGAAACTTAAATGCAATCTGTATCGCTGTGATGATAAAGAGGCTGTTTCTGAACTTTAACTCCATCTTTTGACCCAGTGAACGTGCTTCTGTATGTAAAAGGCTCCAAAACGATGGTTCCGCACCTGAACCTGTTGGTGAATCTATTCATATTTGTCTCTCAGTGGCACTACAACCCGCCGTTTCGTCGGACACACCAAAGATGTTCTGAGCGTGGCTTTCTCTGCTGACAACCGTCAGATTGTGTCTGGATCCAGAGACAAGACCATCAAGCTGTGGAACACCCTGGGAGTCTGCAAGTACACCATCCAGGTAGAGCGCCATAGTCCCTATGGGGAACTATTGGAAAGATTGTAAACAAGACCTTGCAATTCACATCTAGAATAGTTTGCCATTCTGAAGCTTCTTGTATTTGACTTCTGACTCATTTCTACAGGATGACAGCCACACTGAATGGGTGTCCTGTGTGCGCTTCTCCCCAAACAGCAGCAACCCCATCATTGTGTCCTGCGGCTGGGACAAAATGGTCAAGGTGGGATTTGTAAACATGTAAATAATGTGTTAGCAAACAATTTCTTTCTATTGTGATAATGCCAGGAATGCGTTTAATCAGTATTATACCAACTGCTACAGGAACGGTGCACACTTGCCTCTTACTAGATCCTGTTTTGCTCTGTTTAGTATGATGTAATAACTTTACCCAGTGATTATGAAATATCACACGTTGTTCTGAGCTCCTGGGCTCTGATGACAAGTCCTGCAATTATGATGGGTAAAGGATAGAGTCATGAATCGTTTGAGTTCTTTTGTCTTGAGTTTGACTCATGTTTGTTTTGTTTTAGGTATGGAATCTAGCAAACTGCAAACTGAAGACCAACCACATTGGCCACACTGGATACCTAAACACGGTGACCGTGTCTCCTGATGGATCTCTGTGCGCTTCTGGTGGAAAGGTAGGGTAATAATTCTGACGTGACAAGGTCGTTGTTAAAGAGATGATGAAACTTTTAATGCCATCTGTATCTATGTGATGATAAAGAGGCTGTTTCTGATCGCATTGTTCCTTGAAATATTTGACATCTAAGGCATTAAGATGTGTGTATTTATTAAGCTTTTCTAACTGTGATGTTTGTTGTTGTACCTACCATATAGGATGGGCAGGCCATGCTGTGGGACCTGAATGAGGGCAAGCACCTCTACACACTAGATGGTGGTGATGTCATTAATGCCCTTTGCTTCAGCCCCAACCGCTACTGGCTCTGTGCTGCCACCGGACCCAGCATCAAAATCTGGGTAAGCTTACATACATTAACATTCAAGGTGAGAGATAGAAAGACTAATATGTATGCCTACAGAATGTTGTATATGCTACACATGTACAGTATGTGTATCCCACATGTAACATGAATAAGATTAAGGCACAAGATTCAGTGACGAAACTCAAATGCCTTCTGTACAGCCCTATGATGATAAAAGAGGCTGTTTCTGAGAACTTGACATCTAAACCGTCACACATAATTGTACTGTCGGAGCCGAGCTGACTGTATTCCCTCAACAGGATCTGGAGGGCAAGATCATTGTCGATGAATTGAGGCAGGACATTATCACCACCAACAGCAAGGCTGAGCCACCTCAGTGCACATCTCTGGCCTGGTCAGCTGATGGACAGGTAGGTTACCTTCCACCTTCAATGAGCTTTACTCTTCAAATAGATTTCATCTTGAAACATTTTGGTTACCCGTAATTGCTGGATGGACCAGAAAGCCCCCGTTGATTATACCCAATCACTTTATCATCTGAAATCTCATGATGACAGTCCTGCAAATATGAGGGGGAGAGCAAGATGCGTTTTACATCAATTTAGGATTCAAAGCAGTGCTTATTAATGATTTCTGCATCTTTTTGTTTTAATCACAGACTCTCTTTGCCGGCTACACTGACAACCTGATCCGAGTGTGGCAAGTGACCATTGGAACCCGATAGAAGCTTTTTTTTTAATGTCTGAATAAAATATTTTAAAAAGACAGAAATACGGCTTTTGTGGTTAATAAAAAGTGCTTCAAACTAATGGAATTGAAGTGAAGCCTAATGATTCAAAGAAAATTGCAACTGCTCATGAAGCCACAAGATGGCGCCGACGTCTACAGGCTTTTTCATTAATGGTATCCTAGCAACCAGGCCAACAGGAACCTGCACGGGCTACAAGCTCGATTTGTAAGACATTTTTTTTACTTTAAACAGAACCGTTTTAGTCTTTTCTAATAAGTATTATTACTTATTAATTAACTTAAAAACTCGTTTGAGAAAAGCATTTGTGGCTGCCTAGTCCAGCCGTTAAAACATGATGGACAGCGATAGTCCTCAGAAACGGATGCCTGCACCTCGTATCTTCGTGGAAAGAACTTTGGCTTTAATCAAACCAGATGCAGTCCATAAAGCTGATGAAATCGAGGACATCATTCTTACATCTGGATTCACAATTCTGCAGGTAAAAGTAAATAGGCAACTAGATACAGTAAATGTCATTCTTTGCACTATAGCTTTAGCAGCACTTACGCTAAAATGTAGCCTATAGGATACTTGTGTCCAATTGATGTTTTCCATTAACACAAATCAAGACATTTATTAAGGATTATTCCTCAACAATTTGTGTGTGATATCTTTAAAGCCACAACTGTGCCGGGGTCTAAAGCCAATGCTTGGCACTGATCGACAGACTAATGGCAACTAATATTAGATGCATAGCAACAAGGCAAACGATTTTTACTTTGCTATATAGTTGTGTTCTTCATATGTGTTTTTCTTTTTTTAATAATTGTGTTTCTCGTGTAACAGAAAAGAAAGCTTCAGCTGAGTCCTGAGCAATGCAGTGACTTTTATGCGGAGCATTATGGCAAGCTGTATTTTCCCCATTTGACCGTGTTCATGAGCTCTGGATCAGTTGTTGCTTTAGCACTGGCCAGGCATCAGGCTATTGCCACCTGGAAAGCTATAATGGGACCAGTCAACAGCATAAAAGCTAGAGAGACACAGCCTGACTGGTAATGAAAGACAGTTTATACAGATAAATTCCTTTAAATCTCAATGCAAATGATTTATAGAAAAAACAGAAGTTAAAAGTTACATTTTAAACACAGTACACCATTTTTATGATTTATCTAAAATCACCCCTAAATCTAAAGCTTGATTCTGTTATTTAGGTTACATTCAACATTTACAATCTTGTCCGGTTTAAAAAAAAAAAAAACATTTTCCTATACAATACATGTTCATGTAACAGTTTTTTTTTCTGCCTGCACATGAACATGTTGACTGTCATCATCAGTCTGAGGGCGAGATTTGGCACATGTGACCTTCGAAATGCTGTGCATGGCAGTGACTCTTTCTCTGCTGCTGAGAGAGAAATCAGGTTCATGTTTCCCAACTGTGAGTAGAACTAAATCCGTCCATCCCCACATTATCTGTGATTTTCTTCCATAGATTTGAAATAAATGCATATAATAAATCTGATCAAATTAACTTTTTAATTTAAGCTGTGATCGAACCCATTCCTATGGGAGAGGCTGCAAAAGACTACCTAAACCGGTATGTCAACCCAACACTTCTCAATGGACTGACAGAGCTGTGCAAGAAGAAACCCGCGGATCCTTTTGTAAGTGTAATTCTTCAAAAAAAGCCACGATTAATAAACATGATTATTTTGTCAGTTCAGAACTTTAGTTTTTTCTTTCACTTCAGCATGTTTATTAGGCTTATACTTTACAGCCAATCAATGTTATAATCTGCTGCCACTTAACTTCTTCAATACCATATTTCAAAGCAGGAAATCAATCATCTAAACACTCAAAAAAATTACATTTTGTGACCTTTGGAATGAAAGCTTGCTACTCCATTTTTTATTTCTTATTCTTTTGTTTATAAATCATTGGTCACCCTTCATGTTTTGCTGTTGGTTTTGCAAAAAAAGTATTAAAATAGAAGAAATGCAGTGAAAAAATGTTGTGTTTTGTATTTCCGTAAAGTGGCAGTTTAAAAGATACAAGCTTTGCGATGATTTTCTGACCTTATTGGGAGTTTTGTGCTTGCTTTTGAAACATTAATATCACAACGATTATGCTCCATTAATTGTGGGGAGCATAAATTGTTATCACGGTTAAAATACAATTAATCGTACCGCAGAGATGACGAGAGTTTTAAAAAGTTATCAGATGCTTGGTGGTGGTGACATTGATATCAAGTGATCATAGTGTGTCTGTTTATAGCCTTATGTTAGATTTTTATTACTTCTTTCGATTGTATTTAGGCTTCAAAAGTAACAAATTCTGTGTTCATTTCTAAAGATATTTTACAGATTTTTTTTGCGATCTTCCAAGCTTATGCAAAAAAATGCATAGGCTTTCGGTCGAGGGAACCAGTGCAGCACTAATTTCCGGTTGGCCTACTAAAAATACGTCATCTCTGCGGTACTCTATAGAGAATGTGAAGCTGACGTCAATGTTGCAGATGCGCCGCCATCTTGGGAGGATCATACTCCGCTGCTATTCTTGTTTTGATATGTATCGTTACTTGTTTTGTGTGATATATGGAGAAATCGAAAGAACCATGGGCTTTTCCTGAACGACTCTGCATAATGCTATTGCAGCTTTTAACACCGCAAGACCGACCTAGTTATACTTCCTAATCAAACAAGAAAAACAAAACATTGCATTGAACGCACTAGCAGCGATCCTCCCAAGATGGACCCAACATTCAACACGGCGTGACAGCTTCACATTCTCTATTGCAATATATTAAAGCTCTTCAAACAGTTATGCTCATTTTCTTTGTTTGACTTTAGATACTATTTACTAATGCTTTTTGTACTGTATTCTTTTTCTACTGTACAGACCTGGCTTGCTGACTGGTTAATGGAAAATAACCCTAATAAACCCAAAATATCTGTTGAAGTAGAAATAAAGGAGGCAGCGTGATTTACCAACAAGATTTACTGTATTCATGTGTTTCATGTATTACTGTCTTTGTAATTTGGTCACATTTTTATATTGTCTAAACTTCATTATAAAATTAAAGTTTTTTAACCACCTTCATTTTATAAACACTTTTTGTTTGTACCTATTTGTTTCATTCATACAAACATTATATTTAGAGTTCCTTTAAAACATAAGACATAACTGTAAGATTACTACAACCGTACTAGGCCCCTTACATAACATCCAGCAACATCTCATTCTTCAGATTAAATCACATTTTTGCATTATTATACCACTCTGATTGCGACAAACACATATACTTCACGCAACTGATGTGTAAAATAAAGAACCGAATTACATAAGGTACGATTACATTTTTTCAATAACAAAATTGTAAGAATTCAAATAATGCAATATTGCGGCTGCGACCTATTCAAACAATCTTTAATTGTGTTAAGTCTAATCACAAACGTCTGTTTCTTACATTTTCTCCTCTGTCCGGCGGCTTTTAAAACATAAAACATCAAAACATTTTGTTCACAACTTGTTTGTAAACCAAACAGGAACAAAGAGTTCTTCCCCCACTCAACACGAAGGTTCATCAGAAGAATCGCGTTTGGGGGAGGATTTCTGTGGCGTGTGAACGATGCGTTTGATTGGCCGTCGGGATGACAGTCATTTCAAGATACCCAATCAAATGCCCCCATACTAAAATTCCTTTATCTTCCATCCAGTAATATAAAACCAACCGCTGGTCGGCGCAATAAGGAAGGGCCCATACCGGAGTAAGTGTTCCACGGAGTATTTTCAAGACAACTTGCGGCTTTTACGGTAAAGTATTTACAACCAAATAATTAATACACTAGCGTCTGTTTGTGAATTTAATCGCACTTGCGTTTATGAAATGGGAAAATGTTGTTTAGAGAGTGTAATGCTGTAGATGCATCGACGAATTACGCAAGAGAAAAGAAGCGGCATGGGCTACTGCCGAGCAACGCATGAGCTTTGTGCGGAGCCGCACGTAACAACATGTCAAAATTCTCTGTAAACACAGGTCTAATTTCGATATGATCGTTAAAGCGAACTGTTGGTTTTGTAACGCAATACATTTTACGTTAGCGTGTTTACATTCTTGTGGCGTATGAGATTGCAACTGCCGCTGTTCAAAATGGTGGACATGTGCACAGCCTATCGCGTTACATAAGGCGCTCCCCTTCCTAACCATCTCAAACTCTCTGCAGTTTTAGATTTTCACATTAACTACCACCATGTCAGAAGTCGAAAACCAATATATGGAGATGTCTGAGAACGGCCACGAGGGCGAAGAGGATTTAAACGGAGCCGAGCAGTATGAGGAGGGCAACGGAGACGAACAGGCCGGGGCGCAGGGAGACGCCGCCGACGACGACGAAACGGGGAACGACGAAGACCCTCAAAATGGTGCCACGGACGGCGGGCAGATCGATGCAAGCAAAGGAGAAGAAGATGCGGGGTATGTTAGATAAATTATTGTTTTAAATGCTCGGACGTAAAACCCTTTGTTCTTTTCTGTCTTTGTTGGCGCCATGTGTCGCTCGAAGGGGGATGGGTGCTATAACGTTAGTCAATTGGGCATGAATTGGGGTCTTAAAATCGTTTTTTCACTGTAGCGTTCAATATGTTTGTTGGATAAAATGTTTGTACAACACGTGTTTGTGATGCAAACCGCGAAGGTGTTGATGCATGTTCAATTATATTTATAGATATGATGTATTCGATGTTAAGTGGAAATAAAGAGGAATCGTGAAATGTGTGCTACCACGCCCCCTCCTGGTCGTAACTGGTGTGTTCCGCCTTTTCTTAGGAAAATGTTTGTGGGGGGACTCAGCTGGGACACTAGTAAAAAGGATCTTAAAGATTACTTCTCCAAATTTGGAGAGGTGACAGACTGCACTATCAAAATGGACCCCAACACTGGACGGTCAAGGGGATTCGGGTTTATTCTTTTCAAAGAATCAGCTAGTGTAGATAAGGTAAGCTTTAAGACTCTGGAGATAAAGTCCCGTAAGGTTCTTGGTTCTGTGATGGCAAGCTGAAAATTGAGTTTTTATTCCTTCTGCAGGTTTTAGAACAAAAAGAACACAGATTAGACGGAAGGCAGATCGACCCTAAGAAAGCAATGGCGATGAAAAAAGAACCAGTGAAGAAGATCTTTGTTGGCGGTTTGAACCCTGAAACTACAGAAGAGAGGATTCGGGAGTACTTTGATGCCTTTGGAGAGGTATTTTAATTCCTTGGTTTTGTATTATTTAGAAAGCTAACACTGCTGAAGTGTGAGATCAGTAGGTATTGATAGGTTCTTGCACAAATTCATTTTCTTTTTCTCTCCAACAATTGTGTTTTAATTAATTTATTTTTGTTGCCTCAGATCGAGACCATTGAGCTTCCAATGGACCCAAAGACGAATAAGAGGAGAGGATTTGTCTTCATTACATTTAAGGAAGAAGAACCTATCAAGAAGATTCTCGAAAAGAAATTTCACAACGTTAGTGGAACCAAGGACCCAAATGGAAAAGAAGGCCTTGTGAGTTTTCAACTTCACCTTGAATGAACTCGTAGATGAGCTCTATTATTATTTCCTCTCTGACGTTAGTCAATCAGTAAATGGTTATATAAACCTCCTTTATGCATTTTTGTTTTCATAGTGGGCATATTTTTCATTATACAAAGTCTTTGTAGTGTCATGTTTTTTGCACGATATGATAAATGGTCTCATTCATTAGTTGTGTTACTCAATCCTGTGTTTTTTTCTCTTTGTGGCAGTGTGAGATTAAGATTGCGCAACCTAAGGAGGTGTACCAGCAACAGCAGTATGGAGGAGGTCGCTTTGGGGGCAGAGGAAGGGGGCGTGGAGGTTAGTTCTGCCTAACACGTTTTTCTCTTCAATGTTTTTCCTCTTGCATTAGATTCATGTATTGGTTGAGGTTCTACTATAAAACTGTTTCGAATGACCGGATATGCTCTTATATTCCCCATGCGTGTCATGTGGTAGATGGCTTTGGTGGTTTTTAATCCATCTCTGAGAGATTTAACTAATCTCAGATGTAGTAAATTTTATCCCTTCTAATGGCTCTGCTTGAGTTGAGACTCTATGGCTAATCGCTTAAGTTTCACAAAGCTAGATGTCAGTTTTATTTAAAATAATGAATTGTGTTTCCGTTTTGTAGGCCAAGGTCAAAATTGGAATCAGGGCTACAATAACTACTGGAATCAAGGCTACGGTAACCAAGGCTATGGCTATGGTGGGCAGCAGGGTTACGGCGGATACGGCGGCTATGGCAACTACGACTATTCTGCAGGCTACTATGGCGGATACGGCAGCGGATACGACTACCGTAAGCACTGATTGGCCACGGAATCATCCCCACACCCCGTTCCCCCGCTCCCCCCCCCCATTGGGTTCTTGTGAATACAGGGGCAATTTAAATTCCTTTTTCTGCTTCTCTCTTACCCCCATAGACCAGGGAAATACAAGCTATGGAAAAACTCCGAGACGTGGGGCTCACCAGAGTAGCTACAAGCCATACTGATCATGTGTAGTGCAGGTATGCATTTTTCTTCCCACCGTTTCATGGTAAGGTTAATTTGGTTGTCACTTACCATGCTTTGAAATGCAATTCATCCCCATTTACCCATTCAGTTATAAGGCAGTCAGACCGTCCGTTTTGAGACTAGGACTGAAATCTTTAGAATTCTGTCAAACACCGATTCAGTAGGGTTGTAGTGTTGTGCTAGGCCCCATCTCTTCATTTCATTTTATATAATGCTTTATGTGTGTGGATTTAAGCAACTAAATCTGGACTCTTTGTGTTTGTTTGAAAGGTCGTAAAACTACAGAACCGGAACCAGCGATCTGGTCGCAGTGAGCATTGGGGTCTTTTACTTTTGGAAGTTGGCAGAATCTGGACTTCTGCTTCATTTTGTACAGAAAACAAAGAACTGGGGGGGAGCAAATGTCACTTCACTTTTGTTTTATAATTTTTTTTGTCCTTTTTACATTTCCAGAGATGGAAGTGTTATTTTTTTACTGTACTTTTTGGTACCTTTTGAATCTAATGTATTGTATGGTTGTATTTTACATCTTGGCTGTGTACCACATCTAGGCTCCGAGCTCTCAAACTGCTTTCAAAATAAAAGGTTTGGTTAATTTTTCCTTTTGGTGTTTTTAGATTATATTTTTTTTCTCTTTGTCACCCGTACTATGTGTTGCAAAATTGCATGGCTTAAAGGTGAGATGAAAGGATGTTTTTTCTTTTGAAGATTGTAAGCTTGTCCTTTAAAATCTGTTAGTGACAAGTTCTTAAGAAATTTGACTTTTTGTTTGTTCCTCTACTGCTTTTAAGGAAATTTTCTCCTGTCTTGTTAGATATTTAAAAAGTGGCTTTAATAGTGATTAAACTATTACCTCAAAACATACACAGGCGACTGTAACAGGATTCTTAAAACACTGGAAATGCATTCCTCCAGTGTCTTGGACAAATTTCAAGAAATAAACATGATTTTTAAGATGTATGTTTTATGCTTTCAATGATATTGCTACCGGAGTGTGTTTGTGTAATTGTAGTTGTGATTCTGAACCCACACGGCAACAACAACAACATTTGCATTAAGAAATCGATTGTCTTTAGCACCAACAGAAAGCATGCAAGCACTAACATGACTTGTGTATAATGTTTCAAAGAACTAGGTCACTGCTGGACTACCAAGGGGTTTAGTCAGAATTTACACCTGTATTCTTGTTAGCAGGCGAGTAAGAGGAACAGGAAAGGTCACTGGTTAGTCTTGGCTATTTACAGTTTACATCCAAAGCAGACAGTAATATTTGCGTTGGAACACAGCCTAAAGGACATGGACGTTCTCTTGTTCCAAATTTAACTTGTGGTAAAAGCAGTGCAGTGCTTTTGTTAGACCTCAATTAGTTCAAGCAGCAGCATTGATCTTTATTTAAAATGTTCAAAATGATTTCAGTGATAATACAGTTGTTCTTCTAAACATTACAAATATAATGAATTGTTTATAACTTGTGCAATTCACTGTAGCCAAATCTGAGCTCTTTTATGGTGCAAGACAAACATTGAGCAATTCCATTAATATTTTGGTAAAGGGGCTGTTCTCCAGCCTAATTATTAAAGAGGTCAATATAACTTTTAGGGTCACTTAGAATACATTTATTCATTTGGCAGACCCTTTTATCCAAAGCGACTTACAAGTAGGAGAGCATATAAACATTTTGTCAACACGCTAAACAGTACTGTTAGTTTACAAGGCCATGCTACTAGGAGGATTAAAGCTGGAGTAAGCAAGGGAGAGAATGAACAAGATTTTTTTATTAGACGAGACATTACAGTTACTGGTTAGTCAAATAAATGCGGAACAGGTATGTTACGAGTTGTTTTTTTGGAAGTTGTGAAGGTGCCTCGCTGTGATGGAACAACCAGGCGTCGCTCATTTACAGACCGAAGATGACGGGTGGGGATGTAAGACCTGGAGGCAGTGAGTTAAGGGGGTGAAATTGTGGTTACCGTTCTGATTTAAAATTGATGCGGGCGGCAACTGGCAGCTATAGTGAAGTGAAATCAGGAGGAGGGGTGTTACATGAGTTCTTTTAGGCTGATTGAAAACTAGACGTGCAGCTGCACTCTGGATCATTTGCAAGGGCTTGACTGCATTGGTTGGAAGGCCGGTGTTGTATCAAAATCTGATTTCCCGTGAGATTATGACTCCCCTGTTTTCCCCTACAAAGGTTAGGATTAGGTGTGGAGGCAGGATTTAGAGATAACAAAGCAGCATCCTAAGTGAATGAACCAATCAGAAGTAGGGGAGTCAAAATTTCGGCATATTTTTCTTTTACCTTAAATGGTCTAATGTGTAATTTTTTGGAGGATCTATTGCCAGAAATGCAATATAATATACATAACTGTCTTCCGAGGTGTATAAAGGCCTTACATAAGCGTGATGTTTTTATTAAATTAGAATGAGCTATTTCCATCTACATACGCTGCGGGTCCCCTTACATGGAATTCACCATGTTGTTTCTACAGTAGCCCTGAACAGACAAACTGCTCTTAAAGGGATAGTTCATCCAAAAAAAGAAAATTCTGTCATCATTTACTCACCCTTATGTAATTTCACTCCTGTATAAATGACTTGTTACGATGAACACAAATATATCTTTATGGAAGAATGTTAGTAATTTTAAGTTCCGGGACATCATTGACTACCATAGTAAGAAGAATAAAATGGTAGTCAAAAGTGCCCGAGAATTCTTTGTTTTCCTAAATTCTTCAAAATATCTCATGTGTTCAACGGAACAAAAAAATACAACATTTTTTTCCTACTATGGTAGCGGATGATGTCCCAGAACTGAAAATTGCTAACATTCTTCCAAATATCTTTCTCTGTGTTCATTGGAACAAAGAAATGTATACAGGTTTGAAACAACCCGAGGGTGAGTAAATGATGACAGATTTTTCATTTTTGGTTTAACTATCCCTTTAAAGAGCGCGTTTCGTAAATACGTTATCTCTTTCTGCAATTTAGCGGAAACATGACATTTTCTAAATTTCTTACACTGGACCTGTAAAACTAAATGGCATTCAATACTCCAACACAATGTTGCCAAAACTAAAAACAACAACTACAACATGTAAGTGTGTCATTTATTTAAATCAAAATAATAAAACCTGAGGAAATCCAGGCAATTGAAACACCAGGGAAACCCTGAGGGCACATGCTGGTACATTTATCTTCTGATGTGCAATTTCAGGTGAAACACCTTCTTCTGCTACAGACATTCATTTGGCATCAAGTCGACCCTTACCAATAAACAATCATGATTGCTCATATATTGCTCAAAAGGAAGAGATTTTGCCATGGTGTTGCCCCAACTCAAATGTAAGGCTACATTGTCTTATTAAAAAAAAGTAGAAAGTACCATATGTACAATAAAGAGTTTTCAAAACAACTCCACTGATAAACAAGCACTTTGTGTCTGGTAAACTGATATCAAATACTTTCAAACAAAAGAATAAAACACTCTTTGGGTGTTTAGCTCTTTAAAAAGCCCTGTAATCTAGTAAATACGTGACATCCGCTGATCGTGCCAGTAACGTCCCAGCACATAAAGAGAAATTCTCCACAGGAGGTAGATGAATGATTCAGATGTCCATCTCAAACTGGCTTTCATCAGCTAAAAAAAAGGACACAATTTTAGTCTGTTCCCAGGAAGCATTCGAACAGGGATGCAGTTATAAAATGCAAACAGTACTACCGTTCAAACTTTCCATCTGTTTTGAGAAAAAAAAAAAAAACATTTTACCTGCCAGATTCTTTTCCTCCTCCAGTTCCTCTTTGAGATCTTGAAGTTTGGACATGGGATGGTGTGAAGGAATGGTTACCCCAGGGATCTGGGGCAAACAGCAGGGCGGGGTCCGGGCGATAGGAGAGTTTCTACAGTCGAGGAGGAACTTTCTGTCGTAAATGATCCGAGTTCCTGGAGGAGGGGCGGGACATGTGTTACGCAGCCAATCACATGCTTACAAAAACATATTTACATTGTAGGCTGCAGGTGACAAAAACAATTGTAGAACAGTTTATGTACAGTTTGTACTAACAATTGAACAGAAATGCTTTTTTCCCCAAAATGACTTCAAATTGAGAGAGCATTTAGCATAATGTCTAAAGAAGCCAACAGTAACACACAACGTTTACAACTACAAGTTGAAGCTAGGAAAAGATAAACAACAGAATATTTTTAGTTAACGTTGTAAAATTAGGGTTAGTCAAATGAACGAAGAACGTATTTTTTTATAAAAACTTTTATAAAAACCGAATGTGATCTCTGAAGTTTGACCTGTGCAGAAGTTAGTGCTATCTATGTTGCTGTTGAAGCTATACTGTACTCCACATCTCTACCAGTGACTGAAAAACATGTTATGCAACCTCTGCTATTCAGTTCAATGTGTTCTGGACAAAGGGGGGTGAGCAAGGGTGTGGACTGAGATGGTGACAGTGGTTGGATATACAGCAGTCACAACTGTGGGTTGCTTTGGTCGGAGTAATTCAGGGATACCAGCCCCGGAGGAAGACCACTTTTCATTTGTTCACAGTTGAAGAATGCATGTTTTGCACACTTTAACTGCAGCGTTTTGCAATTTACAACACTTTCTACAATGTTGTTTGAAATGTGATCCGAACATGTTCTCGCAGCATTTCACGAGATTCCCAGAATTATATTTTAGTTTCCACACTGAGTGTACCCAATGAACCCACCTCAGATGTTATTCCTGAAATCCACAGCAGCTGTGTAGGAGGAGGGGTGTTGCTAAGAATTGCCTTTCCTCGGCAAGGCGCTACAGTTACAGCCACATGCGTGAGATATTCAAGCCACGGACAAAAGAAACACGCGAGGGACCAGCCCTTCATGAACTGGGTCGAGCGTTTGCTATTCACAAGATTAGATTCATTTCAAGCATTGGTTTATTTTGCACCCGTTTGGCAACGTGTCAGTCGCAAAACCAGATAACCAGACATTTGAAACAACATTAAGCAGTTAGATTGTATCGTCGAAAACGGTTTGAGACTTAGTGCGCATAATAGACGCTTGCTTGTGGCAACTGGAATGTGATATTGCGCGATCCATGCTGCGTTACGCGCTGGAAAGAACACATCGACTGCGCTTTTCACGGTTAAATTCGTCGCGTTAACGTTTATACGTGTTGAATTCGATCTTGCTGGTCAGTGGGTAACAAAATATAGTGGGGATAAAGAGCACATTGGCTGAAATCGCCCAATGTTTGTCAAGTTTACGGTGGACGCACGTGCGTAATGGAGCGCTAACGATACAGTTTGCACGCACGGTACATACCAGATGATTAGAAATAAATGACAAAACTTGAATTGCTATTTTAATGTTTATAAGATGTACAAAGCTTCTCATTAAAAAGACGAATAATATACCCATCCACAAAACTTCAAATAAAATATACTCTCTAAAACACAATCTCACCTCCTGGCGTGGTGGAGAATAGAGTTCCTCCGGGAGTTTGACTGTAGCAGTCCGGTAGTTGAGACCAGTCTTTGAGGTGCAGGACACGCGTGGGAATGGGGCAGCTCTTGCTCTGCTGCGTGTCAGACATCGTGGTCGAAATGTTCTCAAAACTCTTTACTACTAAATGAACAGACGCAAGGGCTCGGCGAGGCTCCTTCTGTCCAGCACCAGTTCAGACTCGTTGTACGCAATCAAATCAACCTCAACGAAGTTTCAGCAACAAATAAATGCTTTTACAAGTTACAAGCAGTGCTAGTCTAGTGATACCAGAAGAAGAGAGACTCTCTATACCCAGGCCTGGAGGCGCAGTGGTGGAGAAACTAGGGTGAGGGGGTATTTAACAACAGCACAGACTACGTGACTCGCATCATGTGATAAACGAGACTTGAGCAACAACAAAAACAGGCCAGTGTAACATACAGGGTTGCCAGATCTTTGGAAAACGAATGCGTTTCGTATTTGTGGAATAGTGGTTTGTTTATTATTTGTAGGTTTATTTTGATTTCGTTTAGTTTTATTTTAGTTTAAACTATGCCACTAAGGCATTTTCAATTAACTCATGAAATCAAATATAAGATAGATGGATGATGTAATGCACGAGGGGAATTAAAAGAGAGCATCAGCCGGGCGCAATTACATAGGGTAAAAATAGACCTACACATTTACGCACACTTAAATAGTGCCCTTTACAATATGTACAGACATAATATCGCCCGGTTACTGATTATTGGCAAGTCCATTTCACAGATAAATCGCAAGCCGCATTAATTTAACGTTACACACATAATACATGTTTTTATTCCACAATGTAAATAAGCGTAAACGGCAACATTTTCATTTGTTGGTGTATTTTAGATAATAATCGCAATATTTAACATCATACCACGTGTAAATTTAAGGCGTGATTAATTTAAGAGTGTTGTAGTGTCACATCCGAAACAGCAGGGGGCAGCAACGCCCCTGCGTTTCTGTAACCGCCTGAAATCAACGAGCTGCTTCTCATGCATGTTCAGACGCGCGTCTCCTTGACGTTTTCTATTAGTATACACATACTGTAAACATTTCTAAAATTAAATGAGCACTATCGTTAAATTTGTTTTGTTAAGAGGCTGATAAACTTCGTTGCCGTGCTTCTGTTGAGTAAACGAAGCGTCTCCAGGGGGTTTATCAGAAGGTATGTGGTTCAGCAAGCTCGCTAAGCTAGTTAACAGTTTCACTTTTTTTTTTTACTTGCATGAAAAATATTCTTGTATTTCTTTATTTAAATGTGACTATTTTTTTTATAGAGCCATTTTTCATGTTAATGGGGGTACAGTTTGTTTCGTTTCGTTTTATTTCGCTATCAGATAAAGCTGATCTATTGTAATGGATATTAATAGTATTCTTAATTTTTTGTATGTTATTTTTGTCCAAAACACTGTGTGTTTTATTGTTATAACGTCTAGATGTTAAAACTGTAGGTTTTGTTGGCTTGGCACTTTCTGTTGTGTCTGAGGTGCTCAACCATGATGTCAATTTGAGGTGCTGTCAACAGTTGACTGTCTGAAATACAAAATTTGAGAATTGAATAAAATAACACATAAATATATGTCTAATACTTAAAAAATGTTTTGCCTTAAAATATTTCATAAGGATTTTTTTCTCCTATTGAGCAGAATCATTTCCATTATGGCGGATGGAGAGGGGTTTGTGGTCCGGGTCAGAGGACTTCCCTGGTCTTGCTCTGTAGATGAAATTCACAGATTTTTCTCAGGTAAAAAAAATGTTCAGCACAAATGTTGATGTATTTTCTCCAACCTTTCTCACATAATAATAGTCTTTTAATTTTACCACAGAGTGCAAAATCGCAAGCAACGGGACAAGCGTACATTTCACATATACAAGAGAAGGACGACCGAGTGGAGAGGCGTTTGTTGAGTTTGAATCGGAAGAAGATCTTAAAATTGCTATAAAGAAAGACCGTGAAACCATGGGCCACCGTTATGTAGAAGGTAAGCAGCTGGTGTTGCCTTTGTCACAGACGTTCTTCAAGTCACCTTACACTAATACATTCATATGCGGTTGTAGTATTCAAATCCAATAGTGTTGAGATGGACTGGGTTTTAAAGCACACCGGACCGAATTGCCCAGACACAGCAGGAGATGGCCTGGTTAGGCTTCGAGGTCTGCCCTTCGGATGCAGCAAGGAGGAAATAGTCCAGTTTTTTGCAGGTATGTCAATTGATTAGTTTGAATCGTCCCATCCTCAAGTTGTTACAACATGTCAGATATGTATTAGTTAGACCTAGCTACTGGACCATTACTTGCAAATGTAGTTTTTCTGAAAGAGGCTTTAAGCGTTTTAATCCTAGATAGGTGGAATTTATATTGAAGCTTTGAAACTAAATCGAGAACAAAACCACAAGGACCAGCATGGGGTCACTTTCTGTACTCACTTCATCCATCCCAGCTAATAAACAAAAATGTAATGTCATTATTTAGTTTCTATTGCCTCAGCTCTTTGAGATTTCATTTGCATACTATAGACAGGCAAATCATTTATGATGCACTTATTGGGGCTACAGAGGGTTAAGACAAATGGCCAAAAGGATTTAAGTGACCTCTTTCCTCTTTAACTTGAGCATACTTTGTATATCAAGGCCCCATGTTTATGTAGACATGTGACATAAAGAGAAACCCATAGAGAATTATAAAGTCTTGTTAATGGGCTTGTGATTTAATTTGTCCCCCACTGGGGTTATCTGTCCTTGGGTTGAAGGGTTGGAAATCGTGCCAAATGGGATAACATTGCCGGTGGACTTCCAGGGGAGGAGTACGGGGGAGGCCTTCGTGCAGTTTGCTTCACAGGATATAGCCGAAAAGGCTCTAAAGAAACACAAGGAAAGAATAGGGCACAGGTGGGGATGGCTGGTTGGTTGCCTGGATACATTGCTTTTCTTATGGTGTTCCCCTCGCAAAATCATCCATTGCAGAATGGCCACACATGACTCTACATCAACCAATAGTGAGACATATGGCAGATGATTGATGACTTTTTTATCTAAACATCTACAAGAAAAGAAGCCTCAGAAGTTCTCTGGAGGCCGTTTTGTCCTCTTTTATTAGTGCTGAGTGAACCATTGAGAATCGAATGATTTAAAGAAGAAAACGACTTGGTGGAGATAGCTAAATGTAATGTGGTAAATTTCCCCCCTTAAAGTGATAGTTCACCCACAAATGAAAATGATGTCATCATTAACTCACCCTCTTTCTTTCTTCCACAGATCACAAAAGAAGATGTTTTGAACAAAGTTGGTAACCGAACAGCTCTGGACCTCATTCACTTCTATTGTATGGACACAAAACCAATGCAAGTGAATGGTGTCCAGTTAATGACATTTTTAAAAATATCTTCTTTTGTGTTCTGCGGAAGAAAGAAAGTCATACAGGTTTGAAATGACAAAGGGGTGAGTAAATGATGACAGAATGTTTATTTTTGGGTGAACTATCACTTGAAAGCTCGTCTGGATTGTCACGCGTGTCGCCAAATCAGCTACAAACATCCTTTTCCATTGACAGCTAATGA
Organism: Triplophysa rosa; assembly: GCF_024868665.1. NCBI lineage: Eukaryota > Metazoa > Chordata > Actinopteri > Cypriniformes > Nemacheilidae > Triplophysa > Triplophysa rosa. Next base: position 21,146,458 of record NC_079902.1, read on the forward strand.
ATACTCTCAAAATGATAAAAGTATTTGTTTATTTTGTTCAGGCATTTTCTTAGACAGGGACTGCCGCATCAAACAGAATTGTAAAAATAGGGACTGGCTCTTTTATTTGGTTATTGGTCCATTCTCGCCCCTTGCTCTTGGTCGGTTTACGATGCTCACAGAGCAACACTTCGTTAGGTCAAAAAATAAAAATGACCTTAAGAAAACATTCTGCCACATCAGTGCTAGACTTGAAACACATAAAGATGATTAAAAACAAGCTGGCTTTTCATTGGCTAGAACCTTGTCACATGGGCACTCAGCACTAAAAGTAATGCCGAAGGACGCTCTCAGTGTTTCTTTCCTTCTGAAGACTTCAAATCACGAGGATCCAGTTGAACAGGTAATGCTAAGTTACGACCTAACAGGCGAAAGTGCTTTGCTCTTTATTCCCTTCCACAGTGAGGCAGTCCAACAAAACGCCAGCTTTTGGGTGACCATAAGAAAAGTTCCATGTAATAAAGGGTTGAATGCATTTCAATATAAGGGTCCCATTTTCTGTGTCTATCTGTGTCCTATTTTCCGAAACGCTGACCGTAAATTTGTGCCCAGACTGATTTTGTGTAAGTGCGTCTATGACCAGTTTCGACAGCCCTTATTAATACTGCTCGTAGGAATGCATTTGTCTCACTGGTAGGACCTGGTGCCATCACTTTGGGTGTATATTCTTAGGTATATAGAGATCTTCAAGAGCAGCCGTGCGGAGGTACGCACGCACTATGAGCCGCAGCGTAAGGTCATGGGCATGCAGAGACCGAGTCCCTACGACAGGCCGGGGGGCGGCCGTGGCTACAACAGCATGGGCCGTGGAGTCTCCTTTGAAAGAATGAGACGTGGAGGATACGGGGGAGGTAAGAACGTTTGTGGTCGAGTTTAATGAAACGTTTTTGAAAAAAGTTCCCCATGATTTGTTGTGGTGTCAGCAAGTAAACCAAGTTATCTTGAGCAACACAATCAACACTAGTATATGATTGTCGACCGATTCCTTTCAGCACAAATGTGTTTGTTAAAAACAAGCCTTGTCCCTTCATCTTACACTAGAATGCTCACCGCAGCAACACGTATTAAAATATAAAAACAGACTGAAAATTAGGTTGATCCAAAGACTTTTTATCTTTGTACCGTGGCCTTTGTCCTGCTAAGTGAATGATTTAAGAGACATCATTGTTTGTAAAACAAAGCCACTTTTAAACAACGCACAACACAAACAATAATGACTTGACATTTATGTAGATAAATCTTTGAATTTTGCTGTCTTCATCATGACCATCAACCTCCTCCATAGATAAAACTGTTTGCAGTTAAATCAACTAAACAGTGCAAAGCTTATCAGACGGAATGATTGTTTACATTGTTTTTGTTCTGAGATGGCCGATATGGAGACGGCGGCTCGTCCTTTCAGAGCACGACGGGTCACTGTGTGCATATGAGAGGCCTTCCATACAGGGCCACTGAAACCGACATATACAATGTGAGTCAATGTGAAACGAAACGTTTGTTTATATGAACAGCATTCTCTTTACGTAGTCCAAATGTTTATGCCTCGATTGAATTTTTAGTTCTTCTCTCCACTGAACCCGGTGCGCGTTCATTTGGAGATCGGCCCCGACGGGCGAGTAACGGGCGAGGCGGACGTAGAGTTTGCTACCCATGAGGACGCCGTGGCAGCCATGTCCAAAGACAAAGGCAACATGCGTAAGTGAAGTTTGAAGTGAGAGGTCGCCCCGAAAAGATTCGATCATCGTTTACTCATCCATCGTGGCAGTTTCTATTGCTGTCTGGTCACTATCCACTTTTGCTTTTGTGTTCAATTCGAGAAAGTCATACACGTCTTGGGTATAAATGTGAACAGAATTTCCAGTTATTGCGAAATTGGCCTTTTAGAAATATTCAAGAAATATTCCAAATAAATTGACTGCAAACACCAACCCTAAGCTTTCCAATCTGATTGGAAATAATTCCAATTGTCGTGCAGAGCATCGTTACGTGGAGCTGTTTCTAAACTCGACATCAGGGAGCGGAGGTGGAGGATACGGAGGTCAAATGATGGGCGGTATGGGTAAGACATCCTTCTCGTGTGACATTTGAAAAACATTGAGTGAATGTGCTCAGCAGCTATAATGCATAATAATGCATTGCTGTTGATGTTCAGGAAACCAGTCGTCTTACGGACACAGCAGCCAGCAGATGAGCTCTGGCTACAGCGGTGGTTATGGTAACCAGAGTGGCATGGGCGGTTACAGCGACTACAGTGAGTGTCAGCTCTACCGTAGGTCTGCTAACCGGTGCCATGGCAAATCCTATCGCCCTTGGACCCCTAGGGGTAGCTGTTTGTAATGCCAGATTAAAAAGCCTTTCGTGTTATCCTGTTGTAGCCTATCAGGTAAATACAGTACATCAATAACAATTAATATCATTTTTAATAAAGCTTGTCTTACATTGACCTTAACATAGTATCTTTGTTGTAATACCTCAAGTATAATAATAATACATTTGTACCATTTGACACTATTATGCAGTTCTGTGGTTTTATAACTTTTTTTATAATTGTAACTTTGTTTAATTGTAAGCTTTCCTGTAGCTCAGTGGTTAGAGCATGGCGCTAACAACGCCAAGGTCATGGGTTCGGTCCCAGGGATTGCACATATTTAGAAACAAATGTATAGTATAATGCAATGTAAGTCGCTTTGGATAAAAGCGTCTGCCAAATGCATAAATGTAAATGTTGTAGCTTCAGTTACATGTATGATTTAAAAGACATTAACTGATCTGTTTTTCTTTTGAAGACTACATAGAACAACAAGCTATATTTAAGCAATGAGGTATGAATGCTGTGTTGGGAATGTAGTCACGGTTTAAAAACTTAGTTGGGCTGTCTGGGCATATTCACAATAAATAGACTTGCTTTTAAAGAATAGTTGTTACAGAATGCAAATATTATAGATACAACATTAAAACATTATCGATCAAAGTCATAACAGCCAACAGTAAACTTGAGTTAATTCATGGTTTTGCCATGCACCACGTAGTCTCTAAAATGCTATAGTCTGTAAAATGGCATTGGAATTGTTTTAGGGGTCCAAGCAGTGTAGGATTTGACACATCACTGTCATAGTTGAAGCTTCTTTCAGAACTCCCTGGTCCTAAAATATGTATTTCTCCCTCCTGTCAGGTAATCAGGGCGGAATTGGCAGCAGTTACTATGGCGGAGGCAGCCGCGGATCGATGGGGATGAACGGGCTCAACAGCGGAATGGGAGGAGGGTGGGGGATGTAGCTTTTGGGTTGCTTCATAGCTGTGGCAAACCGGTGTCCTTTCATTTGGTTTTCTTGTCGTTCTATGTTCCCTTGCTTCGAAGACGGCTGTGTTTGCTGTTCTTTGTATTGTGCACAAGCAAGCTTCTTTTGCTCTGTTCTCCTTTTATTTTTGTAATGAGATTTATTAATTTATGTTTAAGAGAAAGTGTTTATCCATGTTGCACACTGGACAGGTGCCTGTTAATCTGTTTTTATAGTGAAGAGATGTTGTTTTTCTTAAAAGGGGGACACTGTGGGCAAACCTTATCAAAGCCTTAGGCACATGTTGACGTCTTTGCACATGGAGGTTTATCAGTGATTGTAGCATGTCATATCTCAAACATCTCTCCATCAAAGGTGTTTTGCATGCACTCAAAGCTTCATTGTGGCGGATAGTTAAGGAAAATATGATTTTTATTATTTTAAGGATGATTTCAAATTGGGTAGGAAATGATTGGGATTTCATTTAGAAGCATGATACTGTTGTTTGCCAGCATTTGTTCTTTTCCATGCATTGTACCGAACCTGTGTTTTGAGTGAAGTACACGGAGTGAACACATGTCTGATTCCTTGATTCTTTACATGTGAATTAATACTTTGAGGCAGTGTTTATTAAATCATGTACAATTCTATACAATTTCCAGGAATTTTAAAGTTCATTACAGCTTTATGAACAGGAGACAAATAAAGCATTCTCACTAGGTACAACATAGGAACTTGCCTTACAATCTAAAATATACTTTTATATTCAGAGTGTAAAAAGTCACATAAAAAGTTTTATCTTTGATTAGTTTGAGTGAATTAATGTTAAAAAATTGAAAATATCTATTTGCTTTTCAGTTTTGCATACAGTTAATACCATAAAATATTTGTTTTGGATTCAAGAAAAATTCACTTTAGTTTGGACTTTGATGAGCAGAACAAAGTTTATGCAAATCGTTTACAAAACCATTCAGTTTATACTTTACAATAAGGCTGTATTTGTTAACATTAACAAAAGTATTAACTAACAATGTGCAATATAGTTTTCAGCATTTATTAATCTTTGTTTATGTTAATACAATTATTAATGTTAGTTCACTTATGTTAATAATTACAACTTTTGATTGGAAAAATGTAAGGGTAAATGGTAAAATTAAAATGAACTTAGCTCATACGGTTTTAAAAGTATTGGTCATTTTGAGTTTATATTAGGTAATGCATTGACAAATGTTAACACACCAAACCTTATTGTAAAGTTAATCATTCAGTCAAACTATTCTTGACAAAATAATAGTTTTCTAAAAGATTTGCTTATTTGTATTTATTTCCTAAATACTTATTATTCTACTCATTTTTTATAGTAACTGGTCCACCTTTTTTGACCAATGAGAGCACTGCTACCTCATGAGCTGGTGTTGTTTGTTACAAGTCTGACATGCACAACAGTTTGTGGATTAAATCTTTATAGTACACACACACACTGAAAATAAACTGATAAAATATTGGCATAATTGCATTGAGTCTCCTTAAACAATCACGCAAAACACATGCATTGGACTTCAATGCTCCCTAATCCAAATTTAAAAAAGATTACAAATATTGACAATATTTCAACAAGATCAAAAAAGCATAGCGTATAAATCCTCTGCATCCACCCAAGGTGAACGCTTGAAAGGCTCAGATGTGTTAGTTCTCTCCCTAAAATGGAGACTATCAATAAAAATACAAGAATTCATTCTAATTTTACTGTTGTTATGGCCTAGAATCACCCTGCAAAAACTGCGTACGATTTGACAACAAGGTTTTAATCAAACAAACCAAATATGCCAAGGCATAGTTAACGCATGACCTTGACTGTTAATCATAAACTACCAAAACAAATCTGTAGTTCTACACGCACACGATCAGCGGATGTGAGTGTCGTCAGGAGCCGATGGAGCTCCGCTGGAGCAGAAGAGAATGACAGATGTCACAGACGCGGACCGGTCTGGGGTACGAGGACAGGGCGAGCTCATTACTGGAGCAACTGTTGCAGTAGATGTCTCCACAGTTCCTGCAATGGTGCTGCAAAAGAGAACGAGAGATGAGTCACGTGAAATAGGGCAAAAATCATAATACCAATACTGAGTTCTTATTTTTTTACAATGTTACTCATTGACTTGTGAAAAAACAACGAAAAACAAATAAAAATAAGCACTGCTGTAGAGCCTTACAAAATGGAACACCGCACAAAAATCGTCTCACTTTATTTTGTTTTCAAATTGTTGGAAGCCAAAATCGACTGTTCCGATCAATCGCACAGAGCTTGGGTGAAACGTTACTTACTTTCCTCCGGGAGATTGAAAACTCTTTCTGGCATTGTTTACAATTTGTGGCTTCGTCGTCCTTTAGCCAGGCATGACCCTGAAAAACATCCAGAAAACCAAAATCTATCGATCTCAATACTCATATTAAGGATAAGACTTGCTCTTTCACAACTGTCATGTAGTGCAACAAAGACTACAAAAGTCACAAAATTATGCTATGACTTTAAATATCTGCATAAAAATAAAATAATGATGCTGCCATTTTCAAGCAGTTTTTCACGCCTGCAAATTGGCTCCAGATTTAAGGTGTAAATTGTCATTTTGATTAATTCAGTAAATGAAGAGTTTGGTTCCAAAATGAGATAACTTCGTTTTTATAATTTTTCAAAAATCATGTTTTTTATTATGTTATCATGTTTTTCTTGTGTTAGTTAGCTGTATTTTTTGAGTTATTATGGCTTAAATCAAAACAAACCAATTGCAGTTTGATTGATATTAATTCGAATGCACAATAAAAAAAAAAAAGATTTTTGAAATCTCATTTTGGAAGCAAACTCTTCAAATATTTATTCATGGCATTTAATAGACGGTTTCATCGAATGCACGCGTCTGGCATGAAGTTAGCTTCCGGTCTGTGTTTGTTTATCAGTCTGGCTAGTGGCTAATAATAAAACTGTTTATATTTCATTTAATTAATATTCATTTATATCTAAATTTGTCTATATTAATTTATTAAATAAACAATTTATTTGATGGGTCGTGTAACTTTGTCGCATTTAAGTTTAGCCAAGTAACGGTTCGTCAACTGGTAACCCAAAATAATACTGGCTAGACATGCTTTTAATTTGTTAGATGATGTAATTTAATTGTTATTTCTTTTGCTAATCTACAGGGACTCTATATTCTTTGTGGATTTGTACCGGTAGTTAAGTTTGGTCCACAAAAGCGTACATGCGCAGTAACGTTTGTTTATGTTGTTGCTTTGAAACCGTCTATACATTGGATTTCCTCTCCCTTCAAACAGTTTTTCCTCATTAAAAAGAATCATCAAAAACAATTATTGTTTACAGTCAAGCAACAAAAAATGTGACTTATTTGAACTGAATGTTTCTTAAATGCTCTTGTACCTTCAAGGCATTGTTGACTTCTTTAAAGTCCTCCATCTTTAGTTTGGACCTAAAAGCAGGATTTCAATGTGAAATGTCAAATGTGATATTATAGTACTGCAGGTTTGGAGATGATGATGATGATGATGATGATGGAAAGAAGCCCTTACTGGCTAAGATGAAGGCCCATCTCCTGCAGGGCCTTTTCCTGCTCCTCACAGAGCTGCTGAAGCTGTTTCTTCTCCTGACGAAGTTCAAGCAGTTCCTGCAGAAAGACGAAGATCAAACTTCTACCTGATAAACGTCATATCAACAAATTCGCTCTTGTTTAGATGCATTCTGCTTCTAAACCATTTATTGAGTGTATCCCACCGTCTGCAGGCCTTGCAGCTGCTGCAGCTGTGTGCGCAGCTCTGCGCTGTTGTCCTGTTCTCTCTGCAGCTCTTTCTGCAGCTTCTGTCGCTGTTCCTTTTCATTGCTCAGCTCCGACTCCAGTCCCGCCCTGCCGGGAAAAACAACACCAGCTGTAAAGCCCCGTAGAGCAGATAAGGGAGGAATTATCATGGTGAAAGTAAAAAAAGGGCTTATGGAGTCCAGAGCTAACCTGAGCGTGTCCAGGTCAGCGAGACGCTTCTGCAGGGCGTTTACTTTCCCTTTCATCTCTGCTTTCAGCTCGCTTTGGCTCTCGTCTGCGTTTCTGCGCACATTCTCGGAATTTTGAAGCCTGTAGAGGAAGCGCACAGAGAGGATTTGCATAAGATTTGAAGTCCATGTGAAATCAAAATTGAAGCTTTATGGCTTTTAGTATAAAACATGCAAAAAATCAGCCACTTGTACAAACATTTACGATTTTCTATATAGTAAACTATGACATTTTATTGAATTACTACCACATACATACGTATGTGATCCAGAACAACGAAACCAGTCTTATGGGTCAATTTTTCAAAATTGAGATTTTTACATCCTTCCATTGATATATGATTTGTTAGGATCGGACAATATTAGGCTGAGATACAAAGATTTAAAACTCTGGAATCTGAGGGCGCAAAAAATAAAAATACTGAGAAAATCACCTTTAAAGTTGTCCCAATGAAGTCCTTAGCACAGCACATTACTCACAGAAATAAAGTTTTGATATATTTACGGTAGGACATTTACAAAATATCTTCCCGGAACATGATCTTTACTTAATATCCTAATGATTTTTGGCATAAAAGAAAAATCGATCATTTTGACCCATACAATGTATTGTTGGCTATTGCCAAAAGAATTCCCGTGATAGTGATGTTTTGTGATCCAAGGTCACATATCACCTTTACCACGAGGTATGACTTTATCACCTCTGCTCCAGTTCTTTCATGACCGCCTCCATCCGAATCATCTTCTTTTCAAGTTGTAGCATCTCCTCCTCTTTTTTCTGTGACACTCGGTCCGACTCCTGCTGGGTTCAACCAGATTTAATACGTTTAAAATGGCTCCATGTAAACCTATAAAAAGTAGCATGTTTTAAAGACAACAGAGTGCAGTACCTGTGCCTTGTTGAACATCTGTAGGTTAAGTTTCTTGACCTGATCCAGCTGCTGTCTCAGTGCAACCAGCGTGTCCTGTTTCTCATGAGTGTCCTTTTCCAGAAGCTTCATGGCCACGTCCATTTCCTGCTTCAGACCTCCCTGTAGTTCCAACTCCTTCTGCAGCTCCTGATTGGTCAAAGCGTGCAGGCAGTTTTTGCGATTGGTTCCACACAATGCAGTCATTGTTGTTACATCGATTGGTGTTCAGTCTCACCTGCCGGATTCGATTCTCCTCCTTGTACTGCTTCCAAACGACATTGTACATTTCATCCAAACCCTGCCGCGTCTGCCGATATGTTTCCAACTCCACCTGACTGTCCTGAAGTGTCACCTAAAAACAGAAATTGTATTGCTCATGTTGCTCTTTCATAGCTCAGAAACGTTTTGGAGTTGTGTTGTAGGTATTAATACAATTCTCAGATGTTTCTTTTCATTTTCTCTGGAGAAATGAAAATAGAAACAAATGAGACAATTATGAATGAATGTAGAGGTCAACTTTGAGTCAATTTGATGAGAAATGTTTGACTTCATATTGAAACCTTCAATAAATATTGACTTTCGATTGCAGACTTGACAAATCCGAGCTCAGTTTGAGACAATGCTGAGATCTCTTATGAAACTCTAATGGAGACATTTGTGAGATCTCGGTCTCTTTTTCTCAGGAGAAATATCTGTGACACGAATGAGACCTAAGCAAAAGTTTCCATTTGCTTTTCATTCAATCTCGTGGTCTTGGAGAAAAAATTGAGACATTGAGATCTCATCCTCTTTCGATTCCAACACAATTCTTTCACCTCTAAAACATTCCCACACATTCCTGGCATTGATCTCACTAAACCAAAGTGAGGAACTTCATCCCAATGTGTAATTCTTTAGCGAGGTAGAGTTTAAAAGGCTTTTTCTGCAAAATGTTGCAAGGGAGAAACAAATGTGAAAGTGTCAAGATTTTACCTCCTCTTTCCTCTGACTGTTCTGGAGAATATTCGCACTTTCCTCACGAAGTTGTTCGTGTTCCTCACGCAGAGCGTTGATTCAGTCTGTGGCCGCTGTGAGCTGAACAGAGACACCAACATCACGTCACATCAAACGGCATTGATCTGATGTCCCAATAAAATCCATGCGGATAGAGTTTGAAGATGCTGACCTCCTCAATGAGTTTGCCGTTGGTCTTCTCCAGCGAGTCCATCTTGGCCTGAAGATCCGTCACCGTGCAGCTGAGATGGCGGTTCAGCTCTTCAATGTAATGTTTCTGGTCAAGGATGGCTGTCATTTTTGTATCACTGTTTGCCATAAAAGAGTGAAAATAATCAACATCATGAAACATCTATAATATGTTTATTAGCTGTAATGAAAATCTGATTAATTGTGTAATAAAATTCGTATTAATGCCGGCTAAGCAATTTATGCTCCAATGATTCTTATTTTATTTGTACAGTTCGTTTCACAATCAAAGCGACTATTTTGTTTATTATTTACCAAACGACCATAAATCATGGTCATAATAATCAACATGTCAGAAAGATCGGTCAGCCTTTACTCACTCTTGTTTGGTCTCAGTAGCTTGTGGATCTTTCAGGTACAATGAGAAATCAATGACACACACCTGTACCAATGAGAAGACAGTGTTGTTCATAGCCTGTCACACTGCTGTCAAAGTTTCCGTGATGGCACACGTCACCTGAGAATCCAGATCTTCTCCTTTCACACACAGATTGGCATCGATCACATTGAGACCCACCAGCATGCCCACAATCACGACCCCTTCCTCTTCCATTATAAGAGAGCCGGCCTCATAAAACTCTCTAAGAGAAAAAAAAGAGTTCGAGTTACTTCAGCACACAACTCCAAATCATTCTAGTTCATATTAAATGACCGCATCCTAAAAATTAGAGGATGCCCTCTCACCCAAGAAGGTCTCGCCTATTTATAAGAACTTTCATGTAGTCTGCGATTTTTTTCTGCATGAGAGCCAAATGCATCCACGCTCGAGCTCGTCCGAGTCCTGTCCTACAAACAAACGGAAAACCTCAGAAATATCCCAAAACAATTCTGCTCTCTGCTTCAAATAAGATGTTAGGTTACTTGAGTCCGGGCATATCCCGCACACTGGTGGCGATGTCAGCTGACTCCGGGCAAAGCTTCTCTATCGACTCCAATGGAGCCCAGATAGATTTGTTCTGACCGATGAAAGATTTCCTTGCTGCCAGGAGGAAAAAACAGGAACCATTAGGATTTACCCATAAATGAATCGTGACTAGTGCCGTATCCAAAATCCACATGAACCCGCACCTTTCAAACCATGTTTAAGGCAGTGCTCCAGAACCACAAAGAACTGCTGCAGGGGTGGATAATCCGAATCGAGCGTCCGTCCGAGACTGAGGGAAGACTGGATGAGAACCTTAATGCTGAGCTTCATCATGCTGAGGAGGTTTGACCTCTCCACTGCCATGGGATCCTTCATACCTGAACAGATCCAACCAGCCATCACAAATGGCTACAGGAACACACGTGCGAACTCTTCCTGCAGCATCTGAGGCCAATGTGAACTCAAATGCACTCGGCTTACTCGGTGTAGAAGCAAAACAAAGCGAGTAATTCATTACAATACCACACAAGAACAAAAGGGAACATGAACGGAAGCGGAAGTTCCTGCAGGAGAATGTTTATTTGTAGAATCAGGAAGCAGGTGCAGGTCTTCATATCCTCTGAACGCATGAATGAGGGAAACACAGTGCTGTGCTTTACATTACATAAACCATAAAAGGAGAAGTGACGCATATTGGTTATTGAAAAAAAGACACGGAATTATTCGAAAAACATCGATCAAAGTCCTTTGACACACAGAAAAATCAAGTATTGCCATTGGTTTTTGAAAACAACGGATTGTTTTAAACGCACTATATGGCTATTAAACCTTGATTAATGATCATACGAGATAAACAATGTATTACTGACACACGCCCCAAAACACATGATCATAGTATCGTGTATTAACGCCGTTGCTAATTTGTGATATTTGTAATAAAATAAGCAGATAAACAAATGTTGAACAGGTGCCATACCTGCTGGTTTGATGTGATCAGAGGTGTGTTGATGTGAGCCAGCGCTGTAGTTATTTACACTGCTCAGCGTCTCCGTCGCTTTACGAGCAAACGAAAAAATCGGCGCCGACCACGAGCTGTCTGCCGGTTTGTCCTGCCGTACCTCGTCGGTACCGTTGGCCACTTCATCTTGTCCAGGTCCCGTTGTCTCTGGTCCTTCTTCTTTTGCAGGAGAGTCTTCGCCCACAACTGTAGTGTTTGCATCCTCGTCCGCCATGTTTTCCTGTCAAAACATGTGACTCCAGACCAGAGTAATCGAATTCGAGGATCCGCGTAGATTAATCGATTGATCGATCGAAGATGAATGTTTTGCGCGCACAAAAACAACCATGCAAGCAAACTAAAAAGACGAAAATAAAAATATAAAAGGAAAACATGTGAAAGAGAGACAAGACAAAGACAGCTATTTTTTTCAGCTGGAAGTAATTGCAGATCCTATCTCTGCGCAATGTTTTCAGTCTCCACTAGATGTCCCTACATTTATTATTTTGAGGCTCAAAATGTGTTCCAGCTAAATCTAGGGAAAAATGTGTCTGATCAGAGTCGTTCTTAGGACTGAGACTTGTTTAAACATAGTTGATAGATATCTATATGTGAGATCTCGATTATCAAATGTCACTATAGGTGTGATAAAGAGAGCGTGCAGGTGAAGTTAAGGATGTGGCAGATAAGGTAAGATGATTTAGTCAGTCAGGTCTCAACTCTGTCAATGACCATTCAGCCACAACACTATTACATTTGAAGTGTACTGTTTAACATTTTGACTAGAGATGAATGCTGTAAAAATGTGCGTACATTATTTTGATAAGTCAAGTTAATGTACAAACATTTTCCCATGACATAATTTTCGGTGTGCAGACTTATAATTTCAGTCAAATACAGACGTAGCCTACTTATTTAGACTGAACTGACTTATTTGCCTAAATACATAAGTAAAACATTTGACTTTGACTACAATAATTTCCTTGTAATTTACATCTCTAGCGAATTAACAAAAGTATCGTATACTTTTACTTGTTCTGTGTTTCTTTGTTACCCCCTCAAACTTTAAGCACTCCAAAGAAAAGTTTTATACAATTTTAAGTACCTCATCTACATCACGGTAGGCCTATATGTTTTCAAAAAATTGCATTCAGAAAAGATTAACCAACATACACCAACATTCGCTACCAATAAAAAAAATCTAGTGACACGCATCTATGATGCAGCTAGTGGGCGTGGTCACGGTCGTATTTAAACGAAGGTGACTGAGACGCCGCTGATTTTCTAACCTTCCAGCGTGACAGACGCGTTCAAAGTCAAAGAGACAAATAAACTCTCGATGTGAGAACCCACTGTGGACATTAAAGGAATTAACCTGACGAGAAGGATTTTATTTTTTACAAACGCATCGATTCTCGTCATTACCAGAAGGGAAAATATGGAGTTTTCCATAATTTTGCGACTTCTCGTCTTTGTCCTTGGTGAGTATGTATGACTGTCTGGCGTCTCGCTGCTGAACTCTCACAGCTCTATATATCTTTATACGAACGTACATTTAAAGTTGCTGATAATGTTTTCTGGGCTAATAAGCCGTGTGTATCTTTCATTTGTATATTTTAAAACAAACTTTCCCCTCCTCCGAAACAATCTAAACTTACATTTTGCCGCGAGAATCTATTCTCGGTGGACACACAATGTCACTCGCTGTTTTAGGAATATTCTGGGATATATTTATTTTTGACCCATGAGTTCATTTGTTAGCTCAGCGTCTGTGCATGCACAAGTTTTGTAAATGAAGTATCCCAGCACCCTCTAAGGGTATTAGGTAATGCTGACAATCTATTATTAGTTTTAAAACATGCTTGTATGTATGTCAGCCAAATAACATCATAAAAAGTATTTCATACAGCTCTATGGTCACCTTCAACATGAAACCAGAACTTCATTCTTGTAAAAACAGCATAACCATGTACTCAAGACAAGTTATCCAGTCCATAACAGTATAAACTGCTACATTGAATTTTAATGGCTAATACTCTTTTCTTTTCAGCTGTCACATGGGTGAGCGGTGCGTCCATCGAGAGGTTTGAGAGCGAGAGTCCTGCACAGACAGCTGTGATAGACCTTCTGGAGGTATTGAATGAACGGAGATCTTCTGAGGAACACAAGCAAGTGGAATATGAGGAGGAAGATGATGAGTATTACTACAATGAAGACGAAGAGGAGGACGAGTTTTCTGGAGATTATAATGTTCCTTTAGGTAACTAAAGATTTTCTTTTGAAGCCGAAGCATTGTTGTTGTGATTTTAACTTGAATGATTTGACATTTTTCTTTTTCACCCAAACAGTTGCGTTTTCAAGCAAGCCGAAAGATCAGAGCGCGGTGTTGGATGCAGAAAGACTTGACGGCTCGAGGAGGAAGGGTTTAGGAAGGAAGAAAGGAAAAGGAAAGGGAAAAGGAAAGAAGAGAAATCCGTGTCTGATAAAATACAAAGACTTTTGCATCCACGGAACTTGCAAGTACCTGAGGGACATAAAAAAACCTTTGTGCATGTAAGTTTGAGCCGTTTGTCGTGTGATTTTTGTTATATTTTATGTGCATTGCATTTGGCCGTTTTACGTTTGTACTGATCATGTGACGTGTCACTTCTGTCCAGATGTGACCCGGGCTACTCTGGGGAGAGATGTCACAGTTTCTCCTTAGAAGTTAGGACCGAAGAGAGCGGGTACAACCGCACGACGGCGCTGGCTGTGGTGGCCGTGGTTCTTTCTACTCTATGTCTCACCATCATTGGACTCCTACTAGCTCTCAGGTTGGTTTTCGTCCGTTTTTTTTAAGCTTATCCTGTTAAATGTTGTTTTTGGGGCAGTAGACTGAGACCTTTTTCTCATCACCTAGGTTTCACAAGCGAGGAGCTTATAATGTAGAAAACGAGGAGAAAATTAAACTGGGAGCTGCCCCCCACCACTAAGAGAGAGCGGTAAGTGAATAACATCTCACGATTGTCCCATAAACTCATCTAGAGTGGTTTAACCAAGTCACTTGACATTCAGCCTTCTTTTTAATTCCAGGGTGACTGTGTGGAAATTCTACCTCAAAATAAAGTGGCAAAGTTGATGTTGTGAGGAACACACAGCATGCTGGAGAAAAGGGGTGAGTGATGCCGCTTGTTTGGAAGGAGTCAAAGCTAGTCTATGCGAAGCCTGATCTCTAGCTCAAAACCTGCCACAAACTGGAACCCTGGCAGACCGGATGGTTCTGGAAGAAGCTCCGAGCTGGCCGGACATTTTAGTTCGATGCATAAAAATGAACTGCCCAGAGTTAGGAATGTAGTTTGGGTTTTTGGAGGCGAAGCGAGTCTCGCCCGAAATAAGTATTCTTATAAGCATTTGTGTTGTGTTGTCTTGTGAACTCTGTTTAATCGTCTGGCAATGCTTTAATTTATTTATTTATGTATATATTAACATATTTATTTGGATTTGAATGAAGTCCAGTCCTAATGCACTGCCGTTATGTTTGAAAGTCTCTGTTGTGTTTTATGTGTATGTAAAACTTTATTTATTAAAAAAAGCAATATTCTTAAGTAATATTCAAGAGTACTGAACATTATTAGACTGAAAATCAAAATAAAAGTATAATTATGTGCAAATCATTTTGATATTTTTGATGCATTTAATGAAGATGTTTGGCAATATTTGTATTATTATTTTAATCTCCAGGACAGTGTTCGAATGTATTTAGTAAGTCATATTTCAAGCTCTATATTTCTTCGGTTTATAATAGAGAAAAAAATTAATTGTTTGGCCAGTAAAACGCACTCTGTAAAACAGTGTGAAAATTCTGAAATGTGAATTTAATGTCCTAAACACAAAATTGGTGTTCTTGGAGCAGTCTGCTTTTTGTTTCCTTTTTTTAAGAATCCCATTGTTTTCTCACTCATATGTAGTATATTAAAATGCTGAAACTGCAAATGAATTGGAAAATAAATCTTTTTGATATAAAAGCCCAATCTATTGTTCTGTCAGTTGTGGTGTGAATGCTCTGTATGCACCCAAGGAGGAAGATTATTGGATGATGTAATGAGTCATTTCCTTGTGAGACCGGTTTTCCATTTTGGGGACTGGAATAACAACATGGATACAGTCTTAGTTTTGACATGAGAAGAAAAACATTTGTCTAGTCTGCCTCCCAAGGAGTTTCTTTCATGTGATTTGCACCTGTATCCTGAACATCTCCATGTTCATATCTACAATAAATGCTGTTTTATATACAAACACACACGACATGACTTCGCAACACATTACCGGTATTACATTCTTGCATCATTATTGAAATTGCACTTCCTGCAATACTTGTGCCAGCTACACCTCCAGTATTCAAACTTCCATTTTATCGCACACAATGTAAATGAACACAGAATTTACCCCCTTGATCCATAAAAAACCTATGACGGTTTCAAAAGAGGAACCCAGACCAACATGTTTGAAGTTGGTCTCAGATCTTTTGTTGGTTCTGTAACCTTTGACCTCAACTCTTTTAAACTTTCAATTTCCGCAGCGAACCACCTTGACAAAGGGAATTAAATAGCTCGACTCAAGTCATCTGCACTGAACGAACAGCTCACCTAAAACTGAAAATTCTTTCATGATTTATTCACTCGCACGTCTTCTAAACCTGTGTGGCTTTCTTTTTTCTGCAGAACACAAATGAAGATATTTTGAAGAACGTTAGTTCAACCAAACAACACTGGACCCCATTGACTTCCATTATATGGACACAAAACTAGGGAGACGTTTCTCAAAATATCTTCTTTTGTGCTCCACTCATACAGGTTTTGAATGACATGAGGGGAAATAAACAATGACAGAATTTTTAGTTTTGGGTGAACTGTCACTTTAATAAATTGCTTATTTGTTTGTCAAGCTACGGTTGGTTCGTCTTAGATCTGTTTGGCAAGACGTCTTTGCCACAAACTGATACGAAACGTTTATTGTTTATAATTGTGTACGTTGCTTCACTCCGCGTTCTGTAATCGGATATGACGTGGTCAGCTGACCGAACTGGCAGAGGATAGGAGTAGCTCATCACACGCTGGGTGGCCGTCAGTCTTCTTTTAGGAATGACATCATTCTCACAGTCCATGTGCTTTACGAGCGATCCAACCTAAGTCCGACACATCTGGTGGGAATACTGTACATGAGGACTTGGGTGAACTGGACATATGGGTTTGGGTCACACCCGGCCAGTATGTTGAGCTTACAGTTTAAGATTCTGGGCTGAGCACAGTAGGCCGATTTTCCATTTCCATTTGCGCAAAGTAAACGCTTTTATCCAAAGCGACACCGTGCATTTAAAGTACAGTATACATGTATGTGTTACCTGGGAATTAAACCCCCAACCGGTTCAGATACAGGACCATTTAATCAAATTTGCAAGATTATTATACAATAAACGCTATGACATGAAGACGTTAAGAGGTTGTGAAAATGACTCAGTTGAGCAACATTTTTTGTATGCCAGTAAAATCTGCCTTTCTCAAAGCTTATTTGTTGAGAAAGGTGTTTCCTGCATGTTCAAACTGTAACAATGGATCATTTCCAGTGAAAAATGGAAGTGCGCATTTTGACATTTGGAAATCTCATCAGGCCACCGGCTTGTGTTTGAAGCCAGCTAAAGGTTTGTTTTTGCTGCTGTCACATCATTGAGTGTGTTGTGGTGAACTTGTGCGTGTCTCAGGAGTTCGTTTGTGCCCGGTCACCTGAATCAGTGTATTATGGTGTATTAGTAGCTCGCTGGCACCGTAGCAGATCAGCTGCCGTAAAACTGGGCGCAGTATCACTCCGCTGGTGAAACACAAGCTTTGATGGATGAGGTGATGACAGAGTCATTGTGATTCAACACTAAAGCTGCCTGATGGAGAGGAGTGAAATACTCTTTCACTATTTACAGCACCAGGACAATCTAGGAGATGAGTGCACGTCTGAACGCTTTCAGAATTTGGGCGACACATTTTTTTAATAAGAATGTAGCTAAAACGAGGAAAAACCTGTTTGCATCAATGCATTTGCAAAACCTGTCTTCGCAGTTCTATGGAATTGCTGGATATCGAAATGGGTCAGGTCTTTTTTTTTCATGTAAGAGTAGGATTTTTTCTCATTTGCTAAATTTTTAAACCGTGTGACAAGCATGAGTTCTCAAAATTCACAAAAATATATTTTTGTGCTCTATGTAGATCATAAACCATTGCAATTGGTTGAGAAAAATCAACTTTATTGTGGTTTTTGTCCAAAAGTGTATTTCATGTGCACCTTTCTCATCACAAAATGAGTCCTTTACTCAAAACTCAAAACTTATTTTTTAGAAAGTCAAATGTGCTCCGTGATTTTAATATTAATAGGCTACTCTATGTAACCAAGCATTTAAAGGGATAGTTCACCCCAAAATAAAAATGATTTAATCGTAGTCATACACATGTTTTGAACAACTTGAGGGTGAATAAAAGATGACAGACTTTCTCTATCCCTTTAAACTAGTGCTGTCAAACGATTAATCGTGATTAATCGCATCCAGAAGTTTACATAATACACTGTATGTCTGTGTACTGTGCATAATAATTTTGTATTTAGAAACGCATACACATATACGTATTAGGAAATATTAACATATATTTATTTATATTTACCAATAATTAAATTGTATCTAAATGTTTATCATTTTTTTACTTCATATTTTTCTAAAATATATACATGTATGTAAATGCGTTTATAAATACAAAATTGTTAAGCACAGTACACAGACATATATTATGTAAACACAAACTTTTATTCTGGAAGTGATTAATCGCGATTAATCGTTTGACAGCCCTACTTTAAACATTAACTTTTTGAAAAAAAAAACATATTGTCTACCAACTGTCATTTATGTCTTGCACGCATGTATCTTTCACACTTTTAGAGAGTACATTTGTGCACATTTCACTTTAAAAATAATATTTTTTGATTATGGTTAAGAATTTATGGTTTATGGTTGTCTCGGAGGACTACGCTTCAAAAATAACTTGAACTCGCTCTCATGCATTCACAGAGTCAGTAGTCTTCTCTCTAGCGATCATGTCCCTCATGATCCGCCGTCGGATTCCTTCGCCGTGACCTCATAGCGCTGGACAGACACTTGTGTATCTTTATCACGTTATTAAATTCTCATCCGTCTATTTAGAAGCGTCGGAGGGTCCGAGCAGGATTATATGTCAGATGTGAGGGTCTGATAACACCGTGCCGGAGAGGAGCTGGCAAGGGTCAAAATGACTACGAAGCCATGTCATTTTTTCACTGTAGCTCCTGCACAAACACATTCAATCGCAGTGGACGCTATCAATACACGTTAAGGAATCTGATGCTGTTCCAGGGCTGTGCCTTGCGTTGTGCATTGCCTTTTTTTAACCACGTTGCAGAATTCAGCCAGAAGGGAGGGGTGTGTTGCACTTGACTCACATGAGAGGCCGTAGCCTCCCACATCCGACGGTTGGGGAGGATCACACCGAACTTTGCTTGGTTTTTGGCAAAATGTCTTCCATGATTTAGCATTCATGAGATATTTTATAGTGTTTTGCAGGGCCTGTTGTTAATTTTACTCTTCTCGCTGAGAATTAAACAGATTTGACAATGACTTTGTTTATGCGCTAGAATATTCCGATATTAATCATGTATGGTCATGTTGTGAATATCTGCCAATATTACACCTCCCAATAATCTCAACATGGCTGCCATGTGTCTGTATTTATCAGAATTTTTCTCATTCACAATATCCACCATGAACAAGCTTTTATTTATTTTTGCACGTTCAAACATCAGATTAAGGAATTAAAGTTATTAAAGAAACTGGTTGCCAGAACCACCCATATTTTTGCTGGTTGCTAGGTGGTTTCTTATTGGCCCACCCTTAAATCTCTATGATATTCTGCTCCCTATATATGACTTGGATTCCTTCTTTTAAAGGGATAGTTCACTCAAAAATGAAAATTCTGTCAGCATTTACTCACCCTCTTGTCATTTTAAATCCGTGTGAGTTTCTTCCTTCTTCACAACACAAAAGAAGATAACTTGAAGCATGTTGGTAACCGAACAAACGGTCCCCACTGACTTGCATTCACTGTAAAAAAAAAACTCGTAATTTTACAGAATTTGTCTGTTATATTTTGTTACAGATTTTTCAAGTTAAATGTAAACAACACAAATTTTACAGTTTTTTTTTTTAATGGAAATACGGTCAAAAAACATAAAATTACAGAAAAGGACCACAAATTTACAAGATAAACAGCGAAAACATGTCACTTTACAAGGAAAACCCCTTTATTGACAGAATTAGGTTTGTGTTGGTTTTTTGTCCATACAAAAGAAAAGAATGGGTGCCACTGTTTGGTTAAGATATTGCCTTTTGTCTTCTGAAGAAGAAAGAAAGTCATACTTTTGAAATGACAAGAGGGTTGCCTAGTAAATTTGAAAAGAGCATCTGTTAAATAAAAAAAATTGAAAACCTGCATACAGTAACAACTGTGGTAGTTAACATGCCGCAGATCCTGTTGATACATTTGCTTGTATGTTTGGTTTGTGAAGTCCACGCAGGCCACAGAGGTGGGAGGTGTGTTCAGGGCCGGTGGAATGCTAGGAGGGGATTTTTCGTATGGTGAGCTCACTGTTTTTCTATTAAAGCTCTGATTTACAACAAAGAGTTCACAAGATGCTTTCTAAAGCAGTGATGCATCCTATCAGCATGAGAAAAATCTGCAGACTTGTCTAGCCGCATTCAATCCTGTAGAAAGACCAGCAATACTGGCCCCCAGATAGCTGGCGTGATATTTTGGATGCTAATGTCATCACCAGACTTTCAAACTATCTTAAAGGGACAGTTCACCCAAAAATAAAAATTCTGTCATCATTTATTTACACTCATGTCGTTCTTCTGCGGAACACCAAAGAAGATATTTTGAGAAATGTCTCAGTGGTTTTCGGTCCATGTAATGTAAGTCGATGACTGTCAGCGTTGTTTGGTTACCAACATTCTTCAAAAATCTTCTTTTGTGTTCTGCAGTAAAACTGAGGTGTTAATTCTTTACGTTTTTTTGGAAATGTTACCAACAGCAAAATATGGAGTTCCTGCTAAGCTAATCATTCTTTTACCATCTGTTTAAGCAATTAAACTACTACACCGAGTCCTAAATCTTCACCAGTCCTGTAACCCTCAACCTTCAATCTTTGCAATAAGCGGAAACTTGTGTTTCAACCACAACCCCAGAGCTCACAGTCATTGACTCTGATGTCACAGCGCAGGGTTTTGGCATTTCTTCAACAAGCGTGGCTCATGCTTAAAAGCCCTCATTCTGTTTGCTCTGCACTTCTTAAACTGATTCAAAATTGAAATACGGTTTATTGCAAACACACGCTTCCACCCGTCAGATCGTTTTAAAAGCAATGATTACTCAGTCGCTTCCTCTGGTGAATGTGTAAGAGTGAGTCAGAGCGCCCAGCCTTTGTGTCTCCATATGGAATCTCTTCCTCTCTGAACCCCCTGTTGTGTTTTCTGAGGCTGACGGGCAGATGAGTGGCCCCGGGGACAATACATGTGCCGGTGGTGGAGATGACGTGTAGGCTTTTACAAGTTTGGCCCAACAGCAATAAACTTACATTAAATACTCATCATATCATAAGAGATCTGATTCGTGAACGCTGTGCTCATGCTTTTGCACTCGTATGAACGCATCATTTTTCTCAGCGTTCTACATTAACATTTCAAGGAACAGTTCACCCAAAAATAAAAAGTCTGTCTTTATTTACTCACCCTCATGATGTTAGAAATCTGAGTAAATTTCTTTGTTGTGATGAACACAAAGAAAGATATTTGGAAGAACGCTCGTAACCAAACAGTTCTTGGACCCCATTGACAACTATAGGACAATTGCTTTATACATTTCTTTGTTCTATTGAACACAAAAGAACTGTTCTGGGGCACTTTTGACTACCATTGTAATTTTTCTACTGTGGTAATCAATAGTGGCTTAGAACTGTTTGGTTACAAGCATTCTACCAAATATCTTTCTTTGTGTTCATCACAACAAAGAAATTGATAAATTTGGAACAACTTGAGGGTAAGTAAATGATGACAGAATTTTCTCTTTTTTTCTGTTTATTTAAGCTGCTATTTAAAATACAAATACAATATAAACATTAGACAAAGTAGTAAGAGAAGTAACTCTCTGCTAGATAAATGTTGAGGGTCTGTGTGCAGTGTTGATCTCTGCATCATAAAAACTCTAAACTTAGACCTGTGAAAGGGCCAAGGGTTATATTCAGATTTTGGACCCAAGTGTTATTCGCCGGCTTGACCCACAAAAATATCTCCTTGTGTCTGTGACCGACTTTTATCTAAAGCCATTTGCAACCTGGCGTTCTCAATGGATGTGATGGATATTTGTACAGCACCTTATTTAAGGTCTAGTGTAATTTTAGCAATAAATGTTTTTGTCCTTTTGATATTTTATTTTGCACTTAAATTCTAACGAAAGTGTAATTTTTGCATTCGATTTTTGTACATTTGATATTTTTCATTATGCACTTAAAGGGATACTTCACCCAAAAATATTTATTTTGTCATCATTTACTCACCCTCAGATTGTTCCAAACCTGTATAATTTTCTTTGTTTTGCTGAACACACAGGAATACATTTGGAAAAATCTCATCCCCCGTTGACTCCCATAGTAGGGAAAATAAATACTATGGGAGTCAATGGGGAGCCCGTTCTGACATTCTTCTAAATATCGTCCTGTGTGTTCTGCAAAACAAAGAAATTTATACAGGTTTGGAACAATCTGAGGGTGAGTAAATGATGACAGAATTTTCACTTTTGGGTGCAGTATCCCTTTAAATTCTAGCGAAATTCTAGCCAAATGTTGACCATAACAACCACACAACCCTTTGACTCTGTACATCCATCGCTCACAGCATCTTTTTGTTTGTTTTATTAATAGACAAAAAGTAAATAGCGTATACATTTTGATTTCAACTTGATCAAAAGAATCACTACCTGTAACACTCACTATCTGTTCTACCCTGGAAACATCCCAAACCACCTGCAAGAGGAACGGTTTGCCATAAAAATATTCTTGCACTAATAACGTTGTACTGAAAGCAGAAGCAAGAATAAGGAACAAGAACACAAAGACAGACTTTTACAGCCAGTCATTATAGCGGGTGATTAAAGAGCATGCAGGTGGATTTTGGGGTGTAAATCAGACATCTGTTGAGGTTAATGTTGAGTCTATAGCGTGCTGTCCTCCCTCAAGCTCTGCCTCATAAAGAAAACCAACGGAGATTAAAGGAACGAGTCTGTTCTCTGGCTAACATTATGGGTCATTCCCCTACATTCCTTGTGTAGGCCGGGCTGATATTATGGGATGGTGACAGAAACTATGAAAAGGCTTTTGTTCAATTCTTTTGCACATGGCAACCGAAGACAAGGTGGATCTGTGCACACGCTGTTCTTTGGGTTAATCTGCACTACAACTATCTGTTTATTGATCTCCAGTGTAGAGGAGACATATCATCAGGAATTCGATCTTTATTTGAACTTTAGAGATTAAAGAGTTTGATGTTCTATGAGTCACACTGTAAAAACGCCCCTTCAAGATAAACATGGCTTTATCTGAAATCCATCTTGGAAGAACTAAAAAAATAGATGACCACCCACAAACAATTCTTGTTTCGTGTTCAGAATCCAGTTTATTTTGAATGGCTCTGATCATTTCAGTCCCATCTTTAGACTTAAAACCACAGATTATCTCTTTAACACCAGATGTTTCTCCTAGACATCAATGAGATTAAATGGAGTGTAGATGGAAACGTTTGCTTGTACCTCAGATATTTCTCTTGAGAAAAAGAGGCAGAATGTGTTGTAGTTTCAGAAGAGATCTGAAGAATGTCACAAACGGAGCTCAGATTTGTCAAGTCTGCAATCAAAAGTCAATATTATTGAAGATCTCAATATGAACTCAAACATTTTTCATCAGATTTAACCAAATCCAGATTATTTTACTTCTATACAAACAATCTACATTTATTTTACACCTCCATACTCTTCATGGATGTTTACGATTTTTACAAAGAATCCTCCAAGACTAAGCTGAAACTTCAATAAAACTTAACTGAAAGTCCATCAAGTGTCATGAGCTGTTGAAGAGCAACTTCTGAGCAATACAAACAGGCTGTTATGAAGGACGGGACAGTCGAAAACTAATGGTAATTGTTAAAAACATTTACTCATAAGCTTCCATAAGCAATGGCCTATAATACTATAAATCAAAGTTATTCTGAAGACACACAAACATTGACCTCTCATTCACCATTCAGCACCGTCAACAAGTTGACAAAGCACAGCTTCATTTGAAATCTGCCTATTTTAGGAACGAGAGCAGTTGTTTCCCTTTTCCACTCGCCCGGCAGGCCGTGCTATCTTTCTTCTCCTTGTGAGATCTATTCTTGGATGTTTTCTTTTCAGGCGGATTTCTGTCACTTCTGGATTTTCTACAAATAACTCCAGAAAAGAAAAAGAATTGATGAAAAGTGTAAAAGCGGTAGAGGTCGGACTCAGATAAGATGTGTTATTGTTGGCGGTCACTGGTTTAACCCTTTATGGGTATCAACATGTATGAAAGGGAATGTTACACTGTACATATCACATGCTTTTTACTCAGAGAAATAAATAAACCGCAAAGGAGACAGAGATTCTGGCTGAAGGTTAATGATACTGTTTATTTCATTGAAAATGTTTTGATTATTTAATAACATTATTTATTTGCATTATGTTCTGTTCTGTTATGTTATGATGCTTTGGGAAAATTGTATGTATAACCATCACGCCACAAAATATACTCAATTTACTGAGAAATGACGTGAGAGAGATGGCATCTTGCCAAGTTACTGTTTCATTTCACATTTCACATTGCAGTGGAAAAGGAAAGAGTAACTAAACAGCGAGGCTATTAATAGCAGTCAATACTTTTCAGAGTATGTTCATATTTGTCCATTTCTGTACAGGCACATACATCAAGAGCTTTAGAAGGACATGAACAATTTGTTATACATATTAATTGATTGAACGCGCATTGACCAGAAGGACTTGATTTGTGACACTATATAAATAGCCATTCAAAGTCTTCTCAATGCAACAACATTTAAATGTGACAACTTGCCCCTTCCAAAAAAAAGAGATATAAAAAGTAAATTATGAAAAATAACCTTGTGCCGAGAACACAGTTCAACTATTTAACTTATTTATCCTTACGTTATAACCCTAGTCACAACTTTCTAAAAAAAAGACTTATTTTTACACAGCAGACCAGTTTTATTTATATTTATACATTTATCATATATCATATTTATAATAAAAAAATGCTCATAAGACTGGTCTGCTGAACTGTTTTTGGGACTGAACAGCATCTCTCTGTATTTCTGGTTTGGCACGATTGATAAAAACCACAGTGAACTGCTGTCCAGAGCCGAACGGAAAGCTGCCGTCTGTGTTTACAGAGGAAAGATTTGACGTCACACTATCCGTCTGCTTTTCCTCAAGGTTATACCTGAGAAGAGTTCAGGAATGCCACCTGCATGAACGGTACAATCCGATGCCAAAGGCCACATCAGATCTTATCAGATGTGAACCTTCCGGTGAAGGAGCTATAATTACAAAGCCGAGCGCTGACTAACTCGTGACTCCCATGTGGACAGTCAGAGTCTTTACTACGGATGTTTTGTCACCTGCAATGTAAGCCCGGGAACTCCATATACACCCAGGACAAACATGTATCACGTTTCCTTTATTGAACGAGGACTTTGAAGATGCTTGTTCTTTACTGAACCTACACAAAATGCAGAACTACTGTGTTCTTTAAAGAGGTGTGAAGTATTTATAGCACAGAGAATAAAGTCACTCTCTCAGGTTTGTTAATGTGTCAGAAAGTCAGTGTACAAAGGTGAACGTGTCAACATAAGAGGCTATAATGTGGGAGGAGATTTATTTGGTTTCACCTTTGACCAACATATTTATGCTTCACCTCATGACATGTGTAAACTAGAGATGCACTGATATATCGGCCAATAATCGGTATCGAACGACAAAAGAACATTTTCATACTATCGGCCGATAGTTTAAAAACTGCTGATGATCAGTGCCAATATGCTGTCAATCAAAAGAGGACAGGAAAATATAATGAATTTGTGCTCTGTAAATAGAAAATGTTAAGAAACATGAACAGTTTGATGTTCAATTTTAATAGTCAAAATATGAATTAATAACATTCAGAAAGTTAAGAAATCTTTATACAGTATATGAATTTAAACTTCAAAAATGGTATCGGCTGGTACCTCTGAATAATCAGCTATTGGTGTCAGAGGACACATTCAGTATCGGGGTGCATCTCTAATTTCAACCCAAAAGTCAGAAAAAAGACGTTGTGCAAATGTGTTTATTAAAATTTCAGAATGCAAGCATTCAAATCTCTATGGTCTTAAAACAAGGCTTGATTTTCTTCATAAATATCATTGCTATTTTTTTATTTTAGTGATTTTGGCTTGAAACATCATTTGGAAACACAGTCTGGGAATCCTGTCATCAGGTGTCTGTCATAAAACGAGGTTTCCTTCTGTTTGATCACGATGATGCCTAATAACCGATACTGAAGCAGATGTTTAGTCGTGTTGTGTTGTTTTTGTTGCCCTTAGTAGCCAAGAACAAGTGAACTTTGCTCACTCTCTGCAGACAAATAAAACTTTGATAACTTGCTGTAAGCTCATACAATGTGCAAAAACAATGACGTGAAGTTCAGACCTCTGAATACTGTAAAGAGCAGCTGTCCGTTCTGAAAAAAGCCAGAGCAGTGTTGTGTATCAACACTACCCAGAGTTTCCTGACCTTGAGACAATCCAGCCTGTGTAATTCCACAATGCCATGGCAGGACTTACAGCAAGATCCTTCAAACAAACTCCTTTCTTAAAATTGCTCATTGAGAGCCGACACACACAATACAGCACGTCCCTCGACAGTCTATTTTCTCCATTGCTGACAGCTACAGACAAGAGCACAAAATGTGTGATGATGTCGGTTTAAACTGCAGATCTGAGGTTACATGGCATATCAAGGGGAACGTTCCTAGAAATGTAGCTAACATTCTCTAAAAGTTTTCTCAAAAAAAGGTTTAGTGGTAACTTTAAAAGAGCTTTTTATCAACATTACATTTCATTGGTAAACACTCCAAAAATAAAAAGGTTGGTCAATACACAACATTTTTCATGGTAAGAGGAAAGTTAAAAATGTTCAGAAATAACGTTTTCATAACGTAATGGGAATGTTAGAAAAATGTTCTTAAAGCGTATTCTTCATTTAGCAGACTACACTACTACTGTAGTGCCATAAACTACAAAATGTCGGTCATGCTGCTCCAAATGCATAATATGCTGTCATTTTATTATGCAGAACAACAAAAAAAGGAAATTTTTGGTGACTTTAGTCACATCACATTACATAACTTCAAATACTGATTTGTTCACCAGTTACATAATGTTTTATTTTAGAGACAATAACACAGTAAATAATTTTTAGGCTAACTATTTTTTTTCATTGTGTCACTATGGAGTACAATAATGGCAGTTTATGAATCACAAGGCCAGATCTAACCACTAATCCAACCACACTTCATTTAGACGAAATCTAAAACAGACCAAATAACCAAATATTGTTTGTGTAATCCCAAATATTAGCTTTAGTTTTCCCCCTCATGTTGTTAAGGAGATTAGTCAAAGTCAAAGTCTGCTTTATTGTCAATTCTGTCACATGTACATATACATACATATAGAGGATTGAAATTGCGTTACTCTCAGACCCACAAATAACACTACACTACAGATTATTATATGTATGTAAAATACAACTTTTACAAGCAGGGATATTTAAAAAAAAATTTGTTGGGTGTTGGGTGGAGGTTAAGGATCTGTCGAGGCATGCTGGGTGCTCCCTGTCATCTGTGACGCTCTCACAACTCTGGAATGCTGTCCAAAATTTCCCTAAAGCCCAAAATGATGCTGGTTTTTATACGGCTAATATTTTTTTCCCAACTCCCACAAACAGGTTGTTTGTTGGTTTCTCTCAATAAATAGTTCCTGGAATCATTAAGGTGGTGCTTTTTTCTGACCAAGACGTGCACTTTTCAGATAAGTGCTCTGTGATTATATCGTGATTTGACAGTACCGGGACAGGCGAGGCTGTTCCTCAGAAACAAAGAAAAATGATAACCAGAGAACACGCCGTGCTCGCACCTGAAATATAAAAGAATGCAAAAATAAATCAAGTAATCATTGACATAGTTACTGTAAGAGATTTGAAGATTGTGACATGTCAGACATAACAAAATATGTGAAATCCTGATGTTTGCACAGTTTTACTTGTCACAGTTCTCCATTTTGAGTGAGTGAGTGAGTGAGTGAGTGAGTGAGTGAGTGAGTGAGTGAGTGAGTGAGTGAGTGAGTGAGTGAGTGAGTGAGTGAGTGAGTGAGTGAGTGAGTGAGTGAGTGAGTGAGTGAGTGAGTGAGTGAGTGAGTGAGTGAGTGAGTGAGTGAGTGAGTGAGTGAGTGAGTGAGTGAGTGAGTGAGTGAGTGAGTGAGTGAGTGAGTGAGTGAGTGAGTGAGTGAGTGAGTGAGTGAGTGAGTGAGTGAGTGAGTGAGTGAGTGAGTGAGTGAGTGAGTGAGTGAGTGAGTGAGTGAGTGAGTGAGTGAGTGAGTGAGTGAGTGAGTGAGTGAGTGAGTGAGTGAGTGAGTGAGTGAGTGAGTGAGTGAGTGAGTGAGTGAGTGAGTGAGTGAGTGAGTGAGTGAGTGAGTGAGTGAGTGAGTGAGTGAGTGAGTGAGTGAGTGAGTGAGTGAGTGAGTGAGTGAGTGAGTGAGTGAGTGAGTGAGTGAGTGAGTGAGTGAGTGAGTGAGTGAGTGAGTGAGTGAGTGAGTGAGTGAGTGAGTGAGTGAGTGAGTGAGTGAGTGAGTGAGTGAGTGAGTGAGTGAGTGAGTGAGTGAGTGAGTGAGTGAGTGAGTGAGTGAGTGAGTGAGTGAGTGAGTGAGTGAGTGAGTGAGTGAGTGAGTGAGTGAGTGAGTGAGTGAGTGAGTGAGTGAGTGAGTGAGTGAGTGAGTGAGTGAGTGAGTGAGTGAGTGAGTGAGTGAGTGAGTGAGTGAGTGAGTGAGTGAGTGAGTGAGTGAGTGAGTGAGTGAGTGAGTGAGTGAGTGAGTGAGTGAGTGAGTGAGTGAGTGAGTGAGTGAGTGAGTGAGTGAGTGAGTGAGTGAGTGAGTGAGTGAGTGAGTGAGTGAGTGAGTGAGTGAGTGAGTGAGTGAGTGAGTGAGTGAGTGAGTGAGTGAGTGAGTGAGTGAGTGAGTGAGTGAGTGAGTGAGTGAGTGAGTGAGTGAGTGAGTGAGTGAGTGAGTGAGTGAGTGAGTGAGTGAGTGAGTGAGTGAGTGAGTGAGTGAGTGAGTGAGTGAGTGAGTGAGTGAGTGAGTGAGTGAGTGAGTGAGTGAGTGAGTGAGTGAGTGAGTGAGTGAGTGAGTGAGTGAGTGAGTGAGTGAGTGAGTGAGTGAGTGAGTGAGTGAGTGAGTGAGTGAGTGAGTGAGTGAGTGAGTGAGTGAGTGAGTGAGTGAGTGAGTGAGTGAGTGAGTGAGTGAGTGAGTGAGTGAGTGAGTGAGTGAGTGAGTGAGTGAGTGAGTGAGTGAGTGAGTGAGTGAGTGAGTGAGTGAGTGAGTGAGTGAGTGAGTGAGTGAGTGAGTGAGTGAGTGAGTGAGTGAGTGAGTGAGTGAGTGAGTGAGTGAGTGAGTGAGTGAGTGAGTGAGTGAGTGAGTGAGTGAGTGAGTGAGTGAGTGAGTGAGTGAGTGAGTGAGTGAGTGAGTGAGTGAGTGAGTGAGTGAGTGAGTGAGTGAGTGAGTGAGTGAGTGAGTGAGTGAGTGAGTGAGTGAGTGAGTGAGTGAGTGAGTGAGTGAGTGAGTGAGTGAGTGAGTGAGTGAGTGAGTGAGTGAGTGAGTGAGTGAGTGAGTGAGTGAGTGAGTGAGTGAGTGAGTGAGTGAGTGAGTGAGTGAGTGAGTGAGTGAGTGAGTGAGTGAGTGAGTGAGTGAGTGAGTGAGTGAGTGAGTGAGTGAGTGAGTGAGTGAGTGAGTGAGTGAGTGAGTGAGTGAGTGAGTGAGTGAGTGAGTGAGTGAGTGAGTGAGTGAGTGAGTGAGTGAGTGAGTGAGTGAGTGAGTGAGTGAGTGAGTGAGTGAGTGAGTGAGTGAGTGAGTGAGTGAGTGAGTGAGTGAGTGAGTGAGTGAGTGAGTGAGTGAGTGAGTGAGTGAGTGAGTGAGTGAGTGAGTGAGTGAGTGAGTGAGTGAGTGAGTGAGTGAGTGAGTGAGTGAGTGAGTGAGTGAGTGAGTGAGTGAGTGAGTGAGTGAGTGAGTGAGTGAGTGAGTGAGTGAGTGAGTGAGTGAGTGAGTGAGTGAGTGAGTGAGTGAGTGAGTGAGTGAGTGAGT
This sequence comes from Triplophysa rosa, assembly GCF_024868665.1. Classification (NCBI taxonomy): domain Eukaryota; kingdom Metazoa; phylum Chordata; class Actinopteri; order Cypriniformes; family Nemacheilidae; genus Triplophysa; species Triplophysa rosa. Next base: position 21,176,418 of record NC_079902.1, read on the forward strand.
GAGTGAGTGAGTGAGTGAGTGAGTGAGTGAGTGAGTGAGTGAGTGAGTGAGTGAGTGAGTGAGTGAGTGAGTGAGTGAGTGAGTGAGTGAGTGAGTGAGTGAGTGAGAGAGAGAGAGAGAGAGAGAGAGAGAGAGATCAGTTATCAGTGACATAAATAACTAAGTAGCTCATGTCAAAAATACTTCTCTATAGTGTGCCCGTGTTACAGACTCAGCAGAACAACACACAGAACCTGCGTTCCTTCCAGAACTGAATTTATCCGCAGCAGAAGCAGACACCTGGCAGAGTGACAGAGAGACTTTCATACCCTCATCATTGTAATGACTCCCAGGAGTTTAGTTTGGCCCGGGGAAAGAGATTCATGTGTGACATACACTATCAATCACGCAGCCATTCCATCATTCCCCATCTAAAATGTGACGTGATACAACATCTTTTTTTAATCGGTGCTGCTACCGAAATGCATGACGGTATTTCTGCTGATTGCAAATTCGGTACATTTATCTTGTTGTTTGAAGCCCATTGTAAATGTACATTGTTTTACATTGTCCAAGCCACAAAAACAGTGTTTTTATCTCATGTTTATTTCATTTTCATCTATAAGCACTGCTAACAACTATTGTGTCTAAAATTGCAGCACCCCAACATTCCTTGAACATACATTTACATGACAATTGTCATTGCATTGGCCAGATTTAGGAATGATTTATGTAAAAATGAGGAAATTAAATTAAACATTTTTATATGAATGATCGTGGGACAGTTGTGAAAGTAAATTGGGTCAGTCAGTCTGCTGAAGTGTCACTATGACCTGCCTGTGTTTGTGTCTGGGTGTCTAAAAGCTGCGAGGGGTGATGACATCTCATTTCAGCACCTGCCACAGTGATGCAAGCCCGCGACAGCTCTCAGGATTTGTGTGCTCACGGCTTGTGGTTTTGAGGAGTGACATTTGTATTATTAATGGGACCCTTGTGATGATTGTGAGGGGTTTTTTATAACATGCAAACACTGCCAGGGTTCAAAGACTAACTCTTGAAGAATCGTCATCCTTTAGTGCCGCTAATATGATTTCTGCTATCTCCTGTTAATTCACAGAAACAACCAGGAGATGTGTGCTTTCTGCGGAAAGCAGCCACTCATCCGGGTATACTTAAAGTGCACTTTTTTGTGGGGGGGGGAAGATTTCAATACTTACACTATTTATAAAATGGCATAAAATAGTGCATAACTAAAACCTACTTTGAACACCCAATAGGATTTACGTGGCAACATACTAAAAACACTAAAATACCGTAGCAACCACATAGCAACGCCTTGGCAACCACCCAAAACACCTTAGGACAGTGTATCTCAACTAGTCCAGATCTAAAACAAAAATCTCACAAATATATTTAATTTGGTAGAAATTGTGAGTGGGGGGGTTGGGGGAGGAGAGGGGCCTTTTATATATGGGGGGGGGATGTTTGAAAGGAAAGAGGTTGAGATACACTTCCAAAAAAAAGTGAAAAAAAAAGAATTCTAATTTTGTTTAGTGCTGTCAGTGGTGCCGAAAATAGTCCTGAAAAGATCCAATTTTGCTTTGTTTAAAATGTCATCAGCCAATTACACAGATTAAACTGCAGTGTAGACCAACACACACATCCTGGCCAACGTAAATATGCCACCACTCATTGACACACAAACAAACCCCAGACAGACAGACACATACAAACAAACACACAAGACTGTAAACATTCCATATTACACCCACAAACAATCAAAGACTTAAATAATCAGACATTTTAACCTCAGACTCTAAAGACAGGAATGTCTCAAGGGCTGTTGGGAAACAAGCGCACCCGTTCGCTGTGTGTAAAAGATTCAGAATGAGACATGTGGGATCAGAACTGTTGTAAGTTATACAGTTGGCTAAGTGCCCCTCTGTGGTCTCGTGATTGGTTGCATGATTCTGCTCTGGCCACGGACCCCCACACCACCCCACGCAATGATAAATATAATCTGGTTCTGCCTTATTATCATGATTGGAATAGCATTAGCCAGCCGTCATGAGCCCGAGTGGCATAAACACACGCAGACCCGGCAAGCAGCCAGCTGCACGAGCCCAGACTCAAACCCGCTGGAAACAAAAACTATGCGGTCGCATGTTTTGCGTAAGAGGATCGTGAGCAAGAACTAAATATGATGGTGGAAGGTTGTTGCTCGTAGACTGTTTTACCCACATCGTGCTGACTGAAACACTGACTCACAGTATTGGTTGCCCACTCTTGTAAATTCTCAGAAGGATAAAGGATGGGGTTTTATCAGAGGAAAATGTGTAAAAAGGTGTTTTGGGCAAACAATGGCGCTAAAAGGAAAACTATAAATTAGATCTTTTTATTATGTCAGTTTTTACCAGACATGAACCGAGAGTGAATGGAGATTACAGAAGCTTTATACAAGAGCTGTATCTGTCTTATCTTAACTCATAAAACAGAAAAATCACATGAGATCTCTTTAATATCTCACTTACAGACACCAAAATGGAAATAGAAATGGAAAGTTTTGCGGTCCAGTGTCTTAAATATTTCTCCTGAGAAAAAGAGGCAGAAAGAGTTTTAGAAGAGATCTCAAAGTCACAAACTGAGCTCAAACGTCAATATTATTGATGTTCTTAATATGAACTCAAACATTTCTAATCAAAATCACCCAAATCCAGATTATATACCATTTCAATCTACATTCATTTTACACCTCCATACTCTTCATGGGTTCAATTGTCTGATGTCTTTCGATTTTCATTTCTCAAATCTGAGGCTATATTGAGACTGAAATAAAACACCATTAAAAAGTGTATTAAATAATACAAAAGTATTATCAGAATTACCTGAGACAAAATCAATATCTAAATAAAACAACACGGAGAACTCCAATTAATCTCATAAAATAAGAAGGAGAAACCACTGAGCAACAAAACCTGTAATTGTTTAAGAGGAGAATCCAATTAGTTTAATAACTGTGGACTGGTAATGAATTTCATGAATGGTGCAATAACATTGTTTGGATGTACTGATAATGCCTGCTGCTTTCCCTGTAATTACTCCGTCCACAGCCATCCAGTGTTTGTTCCTGATACAATAAAGAAAAAGTATTTCCTTGTGGATTATAGAAAGTGTTTTCATAAGATAACTAAGTGATTTGAAAGACCAAAGCATTTGTGTGAGTGATAAGAGCGACAGAGAGAGAGAGAGAGAGAGAGAGAGAGAGAGAGAGAGAGAGGGACGACAGAGATGAACGGAAGTAGAAGAGAGAAAGAGAGAGCGAGAGAGAAAGAGAGAGAGGAGAGAGAGAGAGAGAGAGATGGAGGAAAGAAGCAGATGAGAGAGAGAGAAGAGGAGAGAGAGGGGAGAGGGAGGAGGAGAGAGAGAGAGAGAGAGAGAAGAGAAGATGAGAGAAGAGAGAGAGAGGGGGCGAGAGGGAGAGGAAGAGAGAGAGAGAGAGAGAGAGAGAGAGAGAGAGAGAGAGAGAGAGAGAGAGAGAGAGAGAGGGAGAAACCAGAGATAAAGCAAATGAAAAAGAAAACACAAACAGAGAACAAAAAGCGAATTATTCTACAACAACAGGTGACATGTTGTGGTGATGTCACCGCCTAGTCTTTCGTCACAGCTATTTGACTTTACATTTCTAACGTCCTTTTGTTTTCTGTTGTGTGCTGGCAGATTTAACATCACAGAATCTCAAACCCTTCCCAGCATTCCTTGAGGCTATGGCCCTCTATCTATACAGAGTCAGAGAGTTTCGAATCAACAGTTTATTATTGCAGGAGGTGGAAAGAGATAGCAAACAGAAATGTGTCTGTCACGCTTTCCACGGCTATCGCCTACCCTTCTGATAAGGGTTTTGTAGTACACGGGCGTCGAAAAACTGATCACATATGACAACAAATACATGGTGATTATAAAGGACAGCACAAACCGCTGGTCAGTTTTATGATGCCCATATGGTCATAATCATTCACTTAGACAAACGACATATTAAAAATCCAGACAATTTTCTTAGTCAAACATTCAAGCGGTGACACATGAGGCACACAGGGGAAAGTGTGATATCATGGGTGAGGTCAGCATTTACTGATCCAAACTCAAAGGCATAATTCTACCCATAAGTCACAGTTGATGTGACACACGCTGCTATTTTTCTGTCATGAAAATCAAGACTATAGACTGAGATGAAAACAGATCCCACATGATGTTTCTCCAGACGTAGATTGTGTGTCTGTCTGAGTCTGACCTTGTGTTTTTATTTAATGCAATAAAAATCTAATAACATGAGATCCGAAGCGGACTTGACCCATAAGCCAGGCAGTGCCGGGAAGGGGAATCCCCTGACTAAACTGTGTTCATGGAAACAGAGTTTCACTTTTCACATCAGAATGGATGTTACACATGTTGAATGACTTAAGCAAAAAAAATAAAAAATACACATATTCCCATATGTTACATGTGAATTTTACTAAGCACATGGAATGTGTTTGCTGCATTCCCCTCACCTCTGTCTCACTGTTGATAGCTCGAGCTCGATGGCCTCACAGACACTTTCTCTGGGTAATGTCTCTGTCTCTCACTGCAGATTCTTTCCATTTTTCTAGTGCCAGGCCTCATTCAGAATCCAGAGTCCTGGGGTTAAGACACACCAAAAGAAGTGCCTGAGCGATTACATCATCACGTCACACATTCAAATGCTTTTTGCGTCTTCAACAGGAAAGAAAAGCGAATCCGTGTAAACTAGCTTGAAGTTATTCGACCATTAAGTGCTTCCTTATTTATTGATACTATATTTAAAGGGACAGTTTACCCAAAATTAACCATTGATTCATTATTTACTCACCCTCATGTCAAACCTGTATGACTATATTTCTTCTGCAGAACACACACACACACACACGCACGCACGCACGCACGCACGCACGCACGCACGCACGCACGCACACACACACACACACAAAAGATACTTTGAAGAACTTTGGTGACCAAACATTGACTTCCATTGTATGACATTTGACCTTTTTGTTTTCTAAATGAAACGTACATAAAAAATTCCGAAATGTACACTGTAAAGAAAACATTACATAATGTAAATAGTTATCACAGAAGAAGAATATGTGAACAACTTAATTTTGACAAAAATGTCAGATTTGAACCTTATATAATTCCAAGGGCGATTTCTCAAAATATCTTCTTTTGTGTTTTGCAGAAGAAAGAGTCATATAAAGGTTTTGATTGACAGGAGGGTTAATAAATGATGAGCTTTTTTTATTAAGTGAATTGTCCCTTTAACAGATATACAGCCCATAAACTCTTGTACATTTAACAGGGCTGGGGTTAATAATTAGGTCAACGTCTACCAACCCGAAATCTGTCAAAAAATGTCAAACATCCACTGCACGTTTCTACGGCCTGATGCAATGAAATAACTCTTCTGTGAAATGGGATCAGGTAAAGGTTGGGCAATTTGAACTGTGTTTAGGGAGGACTGCACCACCTGCTGGTACCCTAGCTTGTCCGTGCTCCGCCCTCAGTACAGACAGAAGCTCTGTTTGGTACAATGGTTGCTAAGCGACGTGACTCGTGAGGAAGGGCTGCGGAAGTCAATTTCCTAATCCGACCTGCGTACCTGTTTCATCATACATGCAGGTGAGCTGAGTCTGGGACATGTTCATTCATGTCTGCGGCCCTTGCTGATGTCACTCCAGGAATGTGCCCATATTTGGTCAGCACCGTTGAAGAAGAATACGGCGCAGGAAGAGTTAATGCGTCCGCTCTGTTAACCTGTATATGAGTAATTAGCAGTTATGTAGCAATAACGTTTACTCACTTCAGAAGGGCGATTCAGCTGTGTCTGTAAGACGTCGTTTGCTTACTGTTTTTTCTTATTGTCCTATAATTGTCCAAAGTGACTATGATAATTGCAGGGGAAACCCCGACTGCAGCCACCTGGGGTGAAGTGTCATGTTTAAGGGTGTTGTTGCAATACAGGTTAAAGGTTAAAGGAATACTTTACCCAAAAATGACAATTCTGTCAGCATTTACTCATCTTCGAATTGTTCCAAATCTGTATAAATTTCTTTGTTCTGATGAACACAGGGAAAGATATTTGGAAGAATGCTTGTAACCAAACAGATCTCAACACCCATTGACTCCCATACAGGAAATGGATTGTTCTATTGAACACAAAAGAAGACATTTTGAAGAATGTAGGACAGCAAACAGTTCTGGGGTACTTTTGACTATACCATTGTATTTGTTTCTACTATGGTAGTCAATGGGGGGATCTGTCTGGTTATAAGCATTCTTCCAAATATCTTTCTCTGTGCTCATCAGAACAAACACAGGTGAGTAAATGATGACAGAATGTTCATTTTTGGGCGAAGTATCCCTTTAAGGGGTCAATCCTTGAAGCCTTCATTCGTGTCACAACCTTATTTCAGTGTTTGGCTTGTATGTTTGTAGGGAGGAAAAAAACAAATTCATATTTTTATTTCAGCACCTCATGGCCGTTTTTACTTAAAAATAATATATGACTTTTTCTGTGGAACACAAAAGAGGATATTTTGAAAAATGACTCCAAACAATGGAAGTCAATAGGGATCAATGTTGTTTGGTTCTCAACGTTCATCAAAATATCTTCTTTTGTGTTCTGCAGAAAAAATATCATAAAGATTTTAAATGACATAAGGGTATGTAAATGATGAGAGAATTTTCATTTTTGGAGAGAGAGAGAGAGAGAGAGAGAGAGAGAGAGAGAGAGAGAGAGGGAGAAACCAGAGATAAAGCAAATGAAAAAGAAAACACAAACAGAGAACAAAAAGCGAATTATTCTACAACAACAGGTGACATGTTGTGGTGATGTCACCGCCTAGTCTTTCGTCACAGCTATTTGACTTTACATTTCTAACGTCCTTTTGTTTTCTGTTGTGTGCTGGCAGATTTAACATCACAGAATCTCAAACCCTTCCCAGCATTCCTTGAGGCTATGGCCCTCTATCTATACAGAGTCAGAGAGTTTCGAATCAACAGTTTATTATTGCAGGAGGTGGAAAGAGATAGCAAACAGAAATGTGTCAGTCACGCTTTCCACGGCTATCGCCTACCCTTCTGATAAGGGTTTTGTAGTACACGGGCGTCGAAAAACTGATCACATATGACAACAAATACATGGTGATTATAAAGGACAGCACAAACCGCTGGTCAGTTTTATGATGCCCATATGGTCATAATCATTCACTTAGACAAACGACATTAAAAATCCAGACAATTTTCTTAGTCAAACATTCAAGCGGTGACACATGAGGCACACAGGGGAAAGTGTGATATCATGGGTGAGGTCAGCATTTACTGATCCAAACTCAAAGGCATAATTCTACCCATAAGTCACAGTTGATGTGACACACGCTGCTATTTTTCTGTCATGAAAATCAAGACTATAGACTGAGATGAAAACAGATCCCACATGATGTTTCTCCAGACGTAGATTGTGTGTCTGTCTGAGTCTGACCTTGTGTTTTTATTTAATGCAATAAAAATCTAATAACATGAGATCCGAAGCGGACTTGACCCATAAGCCAGGCAGTGCCGGGAAGGGGAATCCCCTGACTAAACTGTGTTCATGGAAACAGAGTTTCACTTTTCACATCAGAATGGATGTTACACATGTTGAATGACTTAAGCAAAAAAAATAAAAAATACACATATTCCCATATGTTACATGTGAATTTTACTAAGCACATGGAAAGTGTTTGCTGCATTCCCCTCACCTCTGTCTCACTGTTGATAGCTCGAGCTCGATGGCCTCACAGACACTTTCTCTGGGAAATGTCTCTGTCTCTCACTGCAGATTCTTTCCATTTTTCTAGTGCCAGGCCTCATTCAGAATCCAGAGTCCTGGGGTTAAGACACACCAAAAGAAGTGCCTGAGCGATTACATCATCACGTCACACATTCAAATGCATTTTGCGTCTTCAACAGGAAAGAAAAGCGAATCCGTGTAAACAAGCTTGAAGTTATTCGACCATTAAGTGCTTCCTTATTTATTGATACTATATTTAAAGGGACAGTTTACCCAAAATTAACCATTGATTCATTATTTACTCACCCTCATGTCAAACCTGTATGACTATATTTCTTCTGCAGAACACACACACACACACACGCACGCACGCACGCACGCACGCACGCACGCACGCACGCACGCACACACACACACACACACACACACAAAAGATACTTTGAAGAACTTTGGTGACCAAACATTGACTTCCATTGTATGACATTTGACCTTTTTGTTTTCTAAATGAAACGTACATAAAAAATTCCGAAATGTACACTGTAAAGAAAACATTACATAATGTAAATAGTTATCACAGAAGAAGAATATGTGAACAACTTAATTTTGACAAAAATGTCAGATTTGGACCTTATATAATTCCAAGGGCGATTTCTCAAAATATCTTCTTTTGTGTTTTGCAGAAGAAAGAGTCATATAAAGGTTTTGATTGACAGGAGGGTTAATAAATGATGAGCTTTTTTATTAAGTGAATTGTCCCTTTAACAGATATACAGCCCATAAACTCTTGTACATTTAACAGGGCTGGGGTTAATAATTAGGTCAACGTCTACCAACCCGAAATCTGTCAAAAAATGTCAAACATCCACTGCACGTTTCTACGGCCTGATGCAATGAAATAACTCTTCTGTGAAATGGGATCAGGTAAAGGTTGGGCAATTTGAACTGTGTTTAGGGAGGACTGCACCACCTGCTGGTACCCTAGCTTGTCCGTGCTCCGCCCTCAGTACAGACAGAAGCTCTGTTTGGTACAATGGTTGCTAAGCGACGTGACTCGTGAGGAAGGGCTGCGGAAGTCAATTTGCTAATCCGACCTGCGTACCTGTTTCATCATACATGCAGGTGAGCTGAGTCTGGGACATGTTCATTCATGTCTGCGGCCCTTGCTGATGTCACTCCAGGAATGTGCCCATATTTGGTCAGCACCGTTGAAGAAGAATACGGCGCAGGAAGAGTTAATGCGTCCGCTCTGTTAACCTGTATATGAGTAATTAGCAGTTATGTAGCAATAACGTTTACTCACTTCAGAAGGGCGATTCAGCTGTGTCTGTAAGACGTCGTTTGCTTATTGGTTTTTCTTATTGTCCTATAATTGTCCAAAGTGACTATGATAATTGCAGGGGAAACCCCGACTGCAGCCACCTGGGGTGAAGTGTCATGTTTAAGGGTGTTGTTGCAATACAGGTTAAAGGTTAAAGGTATACTTTACCCAAAAATGACAATTCTGTCAGCATTTACTCATCTTCGAATTGTTCCAAATCTGTATAAATTTCTTTGTTCTGATGAACACAGGGAAAGATATTTGGAAGAATGCTTGTAACCAAACAGATCTCAACACCCATTGACTCCCATACAGGAAATGGATTGTTCTATTGAACACAAAAGAAGACATTTTGAAGAATGTAGGACAGCAAACAGTTCTGGGGTACTTTTGACTATACCATTGTATTTGTTTCTACTATGGTAGTCAATGGGGGGATCTGTCTGGTTATAAGCATTCTTCCAAATATCTTTCTCTGTGCTCATCAGAACAAACACAGGTGAGTAAATGATGACAGAATGTTCATTTTTGGGCGAAGTATCCCTTTAAGGGGTCAATCCTTGAAGCCTTCATTCGTGTCACAACCTTATTTCAGTGTTTGGCTTGTATGTTTGTAGGGAGGAAAAAAACAAATTCATATTTTTATTTCAGCACCTCATGGCCGTTTTTACTTAAAAATAATATATGACTTTTTCTGTGGAACACAAAAGAGGATATTTTGAAAAATGACTCCAAACAATGGAAGTCAATAGGGATCAATGTTGTTTGGTTCTCAACGTTCATCAAAATATCTTCTTTTGTGTTCTGCAGAAAAAATATCATAAAGATTTTAAATGACATAAGGGTATGTAAATGATGAGAGAATTTTCATTTTTGGGTGAACTGTCTCTTTAAGGGTCTGTCTAAACATTGCTCTAATGTACAGTTCACCTTCAAAATGAAAACTCTGTCATTATTTACTCACCCTCTTGTCATTTCGAAGATATTTAGATATTTTGAAAAAAGTTGATCACAGAAAATTGGTCCCCATTGACTTGTATTGGTTTTGTGTCCATTTTCAGACTGACACCCCACTAACAGAGTTTGACCCCCAGAGCGCTCCCCGCCCACACACAGAAAGACAGACAGAGCTCAATGTTTTACAGTCTGATGATCAGACAGGAAATCAAATGCAGTCATCTATGGGTGCGGCTGCAGTAGACGATTGGACCGTTTGCCTGAATAAATGAAAACATTTCCACAAAGTGTAAAGACACAGCCAAGACTATGGTGGTCCGTGATGTCATGCTGTCAGGGAATCTAAACACCCAAGTTCATACCAAATAATGTCTTGGATTAAAATTATCACAGAGTTCCGAAACTTGCTTTCATTTGATTTAGTGGAACTGTCTGCAAACTTTAACAATACTTGAGCTCATGTGGCACAATGATTTGATTATTTAGGCCATTATATCATATTTAGGGAATTATTTTCTCTGCTCTCTCATAAAATATTTAAAATCTGCTAATGCACATGTGTAAAATGAGGAGGAGAACCTGTCCACTAGATGTCAGCCTGAGACTTACACAGTGATCCAGAAGAGATCCTGCCAGGGGTGATTCTACCATATCACCAAATTTTAAACAATTCCTTTTAATAAAACATCCTTTAAATATAACAGCAATTGTATCAGTCATGCAAATGTAACATACACCTGCAAATGTTAACTTTTTAGCTTTACGTTTAATTTAGCATATAGAGCTTATGTGCATCACACAATGAAAGAAAAACAGACTTATGTAGCTGCAACAAAATAAATCCCTTTATAAATGTATCTTTTTAAATACTTGTAACTTTTAAGAGTGTGCAATAAAGACATTTTTGACTGAAGCTTGACATGCTTTTGAAGACAAGAACTACCACTGCACATGCTATACATAAGAGGAAAGTGAAGGGTTTGAGTGAAATGTTAAAGAACACGAGAATGACAAGCGTTGTATATGACATATCAATAAAGAGTTCTGGGGCCTTTTTTTGTATTTTTTTTTTTAATAAGAGCAAAAGACAAATTACATTAATGCTGCATCATTAATCTTCCAATTGACGAATTACAACTTTTGACTATAAATGTTGTCTTTTTATAAACCAAAAAATAGAATTTCAAAGTGTAAACAGACCACACGTTTCATACCCTTCTTCCTCCAGATGGCAAATTTGAAGATGGCTTGTGGTAACAGTCTGAAGGGGTAGAATTTGGGCTTGCGTTGATTCCAGTGGGAATGTAATACATGCTCTCTAAATAGCTTTGATCTAGAGACGAGTGGCCTTTTGGATCATTTCTTGGCATCTGGCTCGCAGGGCTTCCGTACCTTAAGGACGTCTGGTGAAGTGTGGTGGGGACGTGAGGCGCTTCTGGATGGCGCACTTGCTGTGCTCCGCTGGGAATTGCCGGGTAAGACGGCACTGCATACGGTAGATACTGTGGTGCATACAACCCTGGATTGTGCAGAGAGGAGTATGGTGGTGCAGCTGGTGGATACAGTCCAGAGTGGGACATTGCCTGCTGCGGTATGAGAACTTCTACATACTGCCCCAATTCGGGATCAAACAGCATTTTTCTAAGCGGCTGCATTGGTACCTCAACATAGAAGTATTTTCCAGTGTCTGGATCGAGGAGGACACGACGAGGAGCTTGGCCACAGCTGATCCCACTTGTATTTTCTGGATACAGTACACTTGCTCCACCTGGTCCGTCATGTCCATAGTCATGAGCAAAGGATGGTGGTAATTCTTGAGGATTAAACAACTGTGGCATGTTAGCTGAATGAGCATACTCATGATAGGATGCAGGACCTACCACTTGTGGCGAGCGATTAGGTCGCCTTTCCGAACGTGGCCCGGAAGCTAGCAGTTGGTCATCACTATAGGATTGTGTGTTTGGGACAGGGCAGGCTCGTGGGTGGTGCAAAGGCTGAACCAAAGCTGAAGCATGGGGAGCTGAGGAATTGGTTGAGACCGGTGAGTAATTTAGGGCATGGCCGTCTGGCCTGGACTGGTGAGGTCTAACCTGAGCCTGTGGAGGAGCTCCTGGACAGCTGAGAACTTGGCTTGGGGAGGCTGGTGGTGTCCGGCCTTGTGGGTGGGATGTTTGTGTGCAAGAACATGCAGATTGTTTAGTGCTTGGATGATACCCCCTTTGTTGGGGTAAATCTGACACCCGTACCGGGCTGAAACTCTCTCGCTCATCGTAGCTGGGAGGGTCATCCGAAGCATAGAAGCGATAGTCTTCTGTGTGAAATCGGTTATTTGATGATGGTCTTGTCACAGGTTGTGTGCGGCTGTGAGTCTGTGAACCAGTGGGTTTGTCAGAAGGGTTGGAAGCAAAGGAACTTGCTAAGATTGAATGGTCTTGAATGAATGATGTGGTCATTTGCTGGGAAGTACTGGTTGCTTGCAAGAAAGCTGAAGATAGGGGTTGATCCACACTGGTAAATGTTGTGGATTTCTGAACTGTACTTGGAGTTGTTGTTACTGGGATGGGTGGTGGTTTGTAGCTTGATACAGCTGATACAGCCAGTCTTTTTGTATTGTTTGATGAGACCTCGTTCAGCTGATCCTTATTCACATAATTTTTCTTCAGTTCATTCGATAACTTGGTTTGCTGTTGAACAACACATGTTGTCTGTGTATCTGGTTTAGGTGGGTCACTTGACTTAGTTTCTGCCAATGACTGTTTATAGCTGGGTTTTGGTGGTACAAATGGCTTAAGTCTATCACTGGATATTGACCTCACTTGAATGGGTAACTCAATCTCTTTTGATCCAGTTGCTGGCGTGGCGTTGTTTTTTATATTAGTTGAAATAGACCTCAACACTGGCTTGCAAGATGTCAGATTAGTTGCAATTTGTGTCATAGTTGTGGTTGCTGATATTTCTGTCTTGTCCTGTTCCTTTCTGGGTTGCAACGGGGATTCCTTTGCTAGCGTTACCTTGGCACTCTCGCTTTGCTCCTTTGGTTTTAACTGTGGGCTATTTTGACAGTGGGTCTTTGAGGAATTGTTGTCAAGTACTGCATTGCCCAAGCTTGAGCTTGCTTGAGCTTCTGATAAACAAGCCTGTAAAGGTACCTCAAGCCTATTCACATGTTTAGCTGTAGCACTCTCACCAACAGTTATAACATCACACACTCCAATGTCAGCCTGCATTCCTTTCTCTTTCAGTAGCATGGACACAGAATGACTGTTGCTTGTTGCTTTTATGTGATTGGAGTCAGCGATTGTAGATTCAAAGGAGTTCTGAATTTTGGATGTGCCATCTTGGAGAACCATTAATGCAGAAACCTCTCTGTCCTTACTAGGGGGTCTAGGGGGCATCGCTTGCATGGCACTCATATTACATTGACCGGAAGATCTCTCAGTAATTTTATCAGGTTCATATAATCCACCAAAGGTTGTACACTGGGAATCTTTTGACCGTATCATTGGCAAAGAGGCTTTAGATTTTATTTCAGTGATGTCAGTATCTCTGCTCATCTCTGCGGCCAGCCATGGTTGTGATATTTTTGATATGTCAACAGCCTGTGTTCCACCTTGCCAGTGGATTGCTTTACTGTCTGTTTGCTTGTCCTTCCAACTGATGGCTTTACATTCAATTTGCAGGGCTGGAGCTTGTGGTGGCTTCTCTCTTTTCTCTTGAATAGGTGCATCTTCTGCAGCGGAGGTTGAGTTTGATGCTTTGAAAGACAGGTTGTAGGTGTTTTTAACTAATTTCCTTACATCCCTAACTTTATGTATAACAGATTTTGTTTTGTCATCATCTTTCGTGTTTGTAACATCCACTTCCACATCTTCTGCAGATTTATCCATTGACTGATATTCACACATTTCTCTGGACCGTTCTATATCAGGAGATAGTGAAACTTTCAAAGAAGACTTCTTTTTGTCTTTGATGGTGGAAGGTTTAAGAGTTATTTCTGGGGTTTTTGACATAAAAACGCTCTTACCACCATGTTGTCTTCTGTTTTCTTGTGTCGTGTGTCGCTCTGTGTCTCTGCTTGTCATTCTTCTCTGCATGGTTACTGTTTGAGTGGCAACAGCAGCACTTGTGTCCCTATTGTTATCACCCATTCCCTCCTTCTTATCATTCTTGCCATTTGGTTTCACAAATGCTTTGTCTTTAAAAGGATAAAGCAGCTTGGGCCTAGTTTCTTCTCTTGTTAGCTCCGCTACACCAGTATGCATGAATGCAGGTCTGAAAGTTGGTTTTGGAGGAACTTTTGGAGCGCATTTCTTACGTTGGGGCTGTGGACTTCTCTCCTCTTTGAAAGCAAAATCTTCAGATGAAAAAGTACATTCCGAGTGTTGGCTAGAGCTTAAACTACACTTCTCCGTGCTACTTTGTACGCCATCAAAGGAGCTGGGACTGATACCAGGACGCCTGTTTTTATATCCAGTAGGACTTAAATCTCCTAAAGGTTCATTTTGTGCATCTTGCATTTTCTTTGACAGCACGCTCTTGATAATGCAGGAGGCCATTTGGGTCTTAGGGGAGGCATCATCTAAAGACAAAGACTTCTGCATCATTCTTTTCCTGTCAGTCTGAGGTGAAGCTGGCTCCTCCCTGGACATCTCCTTTTGAACGAAGACTGGTGTGCTATGTTGACGAACAAAGGTGTCCTTTGAGAGTCTAGGGGTGGATAGTGAATCCAAAACATTTTCAGTGTTTTGTGTAGGCTTTGACTCATCTGTGTTCCGCCTCAGCAGCTGGATCTGTCTTTTGGGTACCGTCCTCTTTTTTCTGCTTGACTCTTCCTTCGTCTCTAATGCAACATCCACACACTCAAAACTCCCCATCTCAAAGCGTTTGGCCGGGTCCAGGCCGTCATGTGGTACAAAGGAGGAGCTACGCAACAAGTCATCATGATCATGCAACGTTGAGCCACGCAAGTCTGCGTAGTTCATCCAGGCGACAGCACCAGGGCTGTCCACATTCGTAGATGGCTGTGACACATTTGTAGATGACCTGTGGCTTGAATTGTACATATCCAAATAATCCACCTGAGGGCTAGAGAGGCTTGTGAAGGCCAGATCTGTAAACCACTTCACTTCATTGTCGGCTTCATCAAACTCACTTCCCATGCTGGAGGTCTCACCAAGACACTCTGGAGGAAGAAAGCCTGCACTGCTGAATTTACCCTGGACGGATGACTGGAGCCTCCTGGCGCCACTCTTGTTCTCTTGTTGTGAGCCCTGTGCTCTAAGCTGACTCTGTTGCTGCGGAGCCGTTGGGTGCGACTCAAAATAACAGCGAGCTGGAATTCCTGACTTTGGGTCTCGACTTGAGAGAGCTGGGCTGTGGCCTGCAGGCCCTTTTCTATTCCTAGCACTGAATGACAGCTCAACCTGTTCCCCTCTGTAACTACCCTCTCCCATAGTCTCCACCCCTTCTCCCCCTCTCTTTCCACTCTCCTCTTTCTCTCTGCATGGCTGCCTGTCATATTCTCCCACATTATCCTTACAGATCACTTGTGGGCTTTCACTTAATGCCACAGGCAGTTGGCTAAACTTTATGTTAGTACTTGCAGTATCATTCTTTAACATTTCTGTTTCACTGTTATCATAAACATCTAAATGACATTGTTTAATTTCAACAGATTCTGTATTTAAATCTGTGTCATCACAGACAACTTCCTGCACTTTTTCTATTCGTGTTGCTGTTGTTGTGCTTGTGTGTGGATCTTGCAAGATAGGCATTTGGCTGAGAACCTGTGGTGTGGCATTTCTAAATTCATCCAGGACTGTTGTAGTTTGTTCAAAGGTTTTTGTGTGAGCGAGATCATCACAATGTCTGCTTTCGATTGGGCATAGAGAAAGATTCATTCTCTCACAGATAATGGGTGAAGGCTGATTTTCCATCTGCTCAAGAGAAGTGGATGATTCCAGAGCCGATGGTTGAAGATCAGGGGATAATGCGTTATCTCTGTTGTGATCTGAAGCATTTGATGAGGGTCTTGATATACTCCCTGGTGTTGACAAAACATTCCTTGAGACAGGTGAGACAGAGGCATCTTCTCCAAAAAGAGAGTTAGACATTTCAGAACAGTTGTCACAGACGGTTCTCTCTACCTCAGGTGCTAAAATCTCAGCTAATGAAACAGCACTACTCGTAAAGCTCTCAATGGTAGGAGAGTTTGTATTTTGTGGCAAAACACTATATGACATTGTCCTCATTTCAGGTGAGTACGTGACTGATCTCAGTTCAAGTGAAGGGGTTGGTGAAGTAAGTTCTGGTGTTAGGTAGTTTTGTCTGCTGTTTGGAGTGGAGGTGATGCTTCTTAACTCAGGTGTGGAACCTCGACTGTATGCTGGCGTCAGTACATAGTCAGTTCTTGTAATGGCAGGTGAGTGTGGTAGATCATCACATTCAGTTGAAAACACCTTTATTTCATTCGTAGGTGATGGGCTAATAGTATAATCCATAGTTAAGTGATTTGTTTCTGGTTCTGGTGAATGATCAAGTGAAGAGCAGATATCACAGTAATCAATGCCTGTGATGACAGGGGAGGATGATGAGGCTTCAGGTTCCGTTGAATAAACCTCTCTCTCACTTGTTGGAAATGGGTTGTTGGTATAACTCTGAGGTGAGTGGATTATTACTGGTTCTGGTGAGTGAGCTGGAGCTGAACAGATTTCATGGCGATCAATCTCATGTGGGGATGGTGAGGCTTCAGATTCAATTGAATAAACCTCTCTCTCACTTGTTGGAGATGGGTTGTTGGTATAACTCTGAGGTGAGTGGACTATTGCTGGTTCTGGTGAGTGAGCTGGAGCTGAACAGATTTCATGGCATTCAATCTCATGTGGGGATGGTGAGGCTTCAGGTTCAGTTGAATAAACCATCCTGTCATTTGTAGGTGATGGACTGATGGTATAGCCCAGAGGAGAGTGAATGATTACTAGTTCTGGTGAATGAGCAGATGCAAGGACATCGGGAGAGGAGCAGATGTCGCTGATCTCAGATGATGCTGGTGTCTCTCTGGCATCTGTGGAACACACAGACTCTGTTGTTGCAGTAGAGATAGTTGGGGAATCTATTTCCATGTTATCATCGGTGGGAAGTGTGGATAGAGAAGTTGTGCCACATGTGTCCTTCAAGTCTTGAAACTCCAGTGTGTTCTCCGCTTGACCTGAACCTAAATTCAGGAGGGCAGGTGAAGATTTACCGGAGGAAACAGGTGTGCAACTAATTTCTCTGCTTACAGGGGAGGGGGAAGATGTCACTTTGAGCTCAGGTATGAAATTAATATCTCTGTTTGGAGGTGAAGTAGGCATATGGGCAATTGGGCTACAGTTATCTTCCGTTGGAGGAGTGTTGTACAGTTCTGAAGGAGATCTACTATTACTAGCCATCGGTTGTGAAAGAAAATCTTCATGTTGTGAACTATGATTGTACATTTCTTCTGTGTTTTCAGAAGAAACTACATTATCTAAAATTGGGCTTGTGTTTGTATGTTCAGGTGTTGTATTCACTTCCTTCTCATTGAAGGCAGGTTCTCTGTCCTCCAAAGATTCATTTTCTGAAGCAATCAGACTTGTAGCTGAATTCAAATCCTGTGGTTCAGACACATTCATCTTTTCTGTTTCATTCACAACACTGGTGCTCACCGACACTTGGGGTTCTTCCCAGTTCTCTGCATGTGAAAGGTCATCACTATTTACACGGGATGGAGGTGGTGTGCAATGAAGAGGTCCATTTTTGGAGTCTGAGAAGATGGTCGAATCAAATGGTGATGAATTTGTATCACATGTGGAAACATCCTTTATATTTTCTGGGGAAGGTGTGGCGTATGTGACTTCAGTGGTATCACCCGAGTCAGATCCACTGGCAGTGTGATAAGACCCTGAAGAATCGTTGGCATCGTCCGCTGGTAAAGTCTGTTCCGTTTGTTCTGTTTCCTTCCGAAGAAATGTGGTAGAGGACGGGATACTGGAAAGGGATAGGGATTCCGAATCATCTCCAAAAATGTCACACAAGCAGGTGGTTTCAGATATGGCACTACGATGGCTGGGTATTGCAGTGATGTCGAAGATCTCCACGCGGTTCGGCGCGTCGAGATTTTGCAGGTCGAATGTGCGTGGTGGACTACGAAGGAACGAGTAGCTGTCGCCGTCTAGAACCCAGCGGTCCATTTCTTCTCTCCAGATACCACAGGCATTGGGTTATGATTCTTGAGCGGTTTATGAACTTGTCATTCAGCAGTTGAACAGGTGAATGTTTCCAGACCTGCAAAAATAAAAGTAAAAAGAAGTGTCATTAGATTGTTCATGTTTCTGAAGAAAAATGTGATATTTCTAAATGTTAGTGTTTGGTTTGCTTCATTTAAAATTGAAGCGAATTAGAAAAATCCATTAAAAAATCAATATGCTCTTATAACATTAGACAGTTTTTTGTACATTTTTCAGTGAATAATATTATAAATTTTACAGTATATACATAAATGTGTTTCCTTCCATTAAACCACAGTTCACTCATAGGCAAGTGTGCTAAATATAAAAATTAATTAAATCTCATTTAAAAATCTTATTAAAAATGGATTTTAATAAAAGATTGGCCTTCACCAAATCATCTTTTTGAAACGCTGCGACTCATGGAGACTTAAGACAAAACCAATTTGCTATATTAATATTCATATGTACCATTACATTTATGACAACTATACAGTGAAGCCTGTTAAAATACACATGCGTAACTCACAGTTCACACCACACCATCTAATAAGATCTCTTGAGGAGATGTTTATTTATTACAAGGAAACAATTATATCCAGATAGATACTTGCCTTTCTCTGCTGTTTTCCGTTCGATCAGTTTGAATGGAATAGCAAGCAAGCCTTTCCAGAGTACATTCACAGGAGTCAGTGCCATTCCCTGTGAATGAGGCTCCAACAGGGGGGTCCAGGTTTCCAAGTTCCAAACTGATCCTTCGTCGAAAAGGGCCACTCAGTGCACAGATAGGTCCAGCCCCTCAGCTGAGCCAAAAAAAAAAGAAAAGATAAACACCCCGACTCCTTTAGCGTTACCACAGAGCCTGTCTATTTCAAAGATTAATGGACACCACTTGTTAAAAAAGAGACACAGAACATATTCATTGAACCCGACCTGAAGCTTTTTTAATCATGCTTGGGCATAGGTAAACGACTCTGCCGAGCTTAATAGGGTATTACAGCTAGCAGCAGGTGCTGCACTAGCAGAGACGGACGCTGGAAATGGAATCTGACACTTTAGGCCAAGAGAGTCATAGGGCCTCACTAAATTTAGACCCCTGCTATCTGGGGAAACTTGCTTTGAGAGGATGCCTAGAGATGCAGAGAACACTAAATGACAGCTTGAAGTGTACAACAGCATGAATGTCTTTACATTAGTACTGAATTGTCATGCTTTATCAGATTATTAAATACCACGTGCAACAGCAGCTCTTGAAGCAAACTACATGCTGTGAGCCGAAAATTATTTATGACTAAAGTCAAATATGCACTAAACACATGCTGTTGATCTTCGATTTGTTCTAGTGAACAGAACTGAACATTAATCTCTCTTCTTCCCATACTGTATGTCGACCATCCTTTGTTCAGAGCATCAAAGTGATTCATTTCATGTGGTTACAAACTAGTCTATCATCTTATAGGGAAAGAATGCTGACACTCTCTGCAATGCAGGGACTTAATGCTCACACAAATCCAAACACAAAACAGCTACAGTAGTTTGACAATACTTCCAAGAATAGGTCTATGATCAGCTGGTGGACTGTTAAGACGAAATTCCTTAGACCTCATGGAAATGTGACACATGGCCACACATGTAAAATACATTTAAACCAGAATTTGCATCAGATGCTTTTTGAAATAATTTCTCATCTGACATTTTTCAATAATTTATAGACGCTCCCTTAAAGTGAGGTTAAATACTACATTCATTTTAATGTAAATGTGGGGCACTTCTACAGACTGTGTGTGACTTAAGTAGACAAAATTTCACTTCAAAAAATATCTAAACATTTAAACAAAATGCAATAAAAATAAGACCACTGGATGTTATTTGTTCTCGTCTGGTCCACTGTGCATAAACATGCTTGCTGAAAATCCCCCAGTAGAAACATGAGACGGAGCGCTCTATCTTCAGCTCTCCGATGGATTAAGATACTCTATTTTTTGACAAATATGCAGTGGGCAGAAACTGCCCTACAAATAAAACAGGTTTAGGAGGTCACTCTGCGATTTGTGTACAAAACATCAGACAACTTGATGACCTCATAATCATAATTTCCCTATATAAAAAACAACATGAAGTTCAGTTCAGTTTCATTGACCAGCGTTTAATAAGGCATGTTGTCCCATGTCTCCAAGATCTCTGGTTTATCAAGAAGCTCCAGGGGTGAAGTCAACTTTATATGCAGTCCTGCTGTATAAATGTTAAAATAGAGATATATGTATAAAAAGATTCCCACTACGTTTCACGCCTTCATGTCAAGTAGATCTGCACGTGTCCATATTTTAGTAGTAATGTCAGACAGAAATCCTCTCCAAAAGCTAATCCAGCTCAATTTCACAGACTGAAAAACAAAACATTATTCTTTACAGACGTGCGATCATAATTCAAATATTACCTATTTTGTCACCTGGGAGTTATAAGGTTCTATCTGATACTTATTTACATTGAATTTTTGTCTGTACGTTTTGGACCTTTTTAGAAAAAAAAGGTTTTATCTACAAAGTCAAATTGAATGCAAAAACGTATATATTTCAAACCTGCTCAAAATGCAGATAGATACTTATAATTCCAAGGCAAAGAATTGTCATGTCACGTGCCAAATCCAAATGCATTTACTGTACTGTAAATTAGAGGCACATTGTTAAATTATTAATTCATTGTCTGATTTGATATAATTACAAAAAAATAAATGTTTATGAGTTTAAGGAGTTGTGGAGGTGACTCACCTGTGGGTTTGAGTTTTTGTGCCCTAGAGAAGTAGCAGGGCGCTAACATCCCTCCAGCATCTCCAGGACTCAACAAAACCCCATTCTCTGACCAGAAGAACCAAATCCCATCTAAACACCACACAGATGAGAGAACGATCATAAGGAGCGCAAACGGTATAGTCTTAAAATAGATTCAATTTCAAAACGTTTTATCAATACCTGCCATAGCTTTTGGGACATTAATGTACACAGCCAAATCACAGTTCTGTCTCATACCTGAAAATGAAAAGCAGCAATAAATGTGTCAGTACAACATATAAATACAAACATTCATTGCCATGAACAGTAACGAGAAGTGCAATTTTGTATAAACAAAGGAATACAACGACCCACACAAAATGAAAATGCCCTAATCCGTATTTTTGTTTATCTTACCGCTGATGACTCCGCCCTCTCCAGGTAGCCCAGATGCCAGGTGTATGTGCGTTCTGTTCATTCGGCTGAGACCCTGGCTCTGTATAGAGGGCCAGTGTTTCATGTACGTGCCGTGCACAGCCTCTTTTGGACAGTTCGGATCATCAGGTGCCACCTGTTTCAACTCCAGATCTGCCACCTGAAAGATATGCAGTCTGGAATAAGTTCATTTAATACATAAATAAGAAGCTCTACAATTAATAAGCAATACAAATTGACCTCTGTCCTATACTGACCTGCACAGAGTGACCCTGATTGGCTCGTATCTGAATACGTCCGTCATCGGGGTGTGCTTGAAGCTTGAATCGCTGCTTGTCATTGCTGGCCACCACTCGCTGCACGTCCTCCAATGAAAATGAGCGGAACTGCTGATGAGCTAGAAGGTCCTCCACATACACAAAGCCATCTGCAGACAGGGACATTAGATGAAAATAAAGATCCAGTCCTGTTTTAACATCATTATGGTTAACTAGGAGTAGATCAATTAATAATCTGCTCTGTATTAAAAATACACACAGTTTGTCTCTATCATCTCTTACCCGAGTGCATCTGAAGGCCCATCTTACTGGCACCATGACGTAACACATAAGACAGAGATTTAGACAACCTCACATCCCTGCTCTAAGAGACACACAGAACAGAACATAAATTCAAAGCATATCTATGCATGCACAGCCCTTAAAATGCACCACGGTAACTGGGTATTTGACCCAAATATTATTTTCAGCGTCACTTTGATCCATACATCATGGCATACTGTTATATGACTTCACGCATTTAGTATGTGTAAATTATATAAATAATTAAATATAAATATAATAAAACTACCTAGTGAAGATAAATAGATATTTAAAAATAGTGATCAGGTAAAAGACAAGATTATGTCATTCAATGTCATATCATACACATATATGCACTTTTCCCTAAAGTCTGATAATCATAAGAAAACCAATGACATAATGTAACCACTACCAAATGATTCTCTATGTGCATTACAGGCGTCATAAACATAATACATATTTATAATGTACCTCTTCCCATCGGTGTCCTCGGCCTCCTCTTCCTCTTGTTCCTCTCTCTCGAGGTCTACAGTCCATTCTTGACATGGTGATTTTGATGAAGTGTGATCCACTGTTTGATCTGTATCACGGTGTACTGATTATTGCGTGTAATTTCAACTATTATTTAAATGTGTGAAAGCTGTATACTTACACTTAGTGTGGATATTTCTGTTTTTACCTTCACATCTCTCTATCGGCACACGGAAATGAAAATAGTGCAGCAGCAATTTATGAGCTTGTTTTTTATACGGCCAGCAGGGGTCAGTAAAGACTACATGTTTTACTTTCCAGAGATATGTAACACCACCTAGCGGTGATTATAATACTGAGTCTTCGTGCTGATTTGTCTTATTTAATAACACTGTGTTGAAACGCAGATGAATGGATAAGAACATTTTATCAACAAAAGGCGATTCAATCAAATGAAATATAAATCCAATTATTTGAATTGAAGACAGCAACAAAGACATCTAGAGACCGTCGTCTTTAATTGTTTTTATTAATAAAAATTAATATGGGAAGAAAAATGAACCACTCTTTTTAATTAATCTATTTTCAATGATAAAATTATGTCCCCTACTGGAGCTCGTTTGTGCGGGGCACATTCGGCTTGTTCGACTTTATGCGGCGCTGCGCAGTTCGATCGGCGTATGACTCCACAGTATCGCGAGAGCCAGTTCCCTCGGTATGCTATCGAATCGCTCTCGCGGTGCTTGATGTCATGCGCAGGAGCATGAAGTCGACGAACATGCCTTTAAGTTTCCATCTTCGTGCGCAGCGTTTCGCAGACTGACGATTCGCCCTCTGGATCAACAAAACACTGCGGGCTTAAAGGCTCACGATCTGAAAACAAAGACCCGATTTAACGTCGTGTGTTCTCCTCAGAGAGCTCGACAACATGAACACGCATTTTAGCCGCTGTCACTCCGTTATCGCCTGCTGTGTTCTGGTCGGTTTGGTTTTGGGTTTAGAAGATGGAACGGATCGCCCGGTTTTCGGAGCGCCAGGATCCCCAGTCCGGCTGTCCGAATCGGACCCGGGGGTTTTAAAAGCAATCAAATTCGCTGAAGAACGATATAATATGGCCTCCAACTCTTTGCACTTACGCCGTGTCAGTAAAATCATATCAGCCAGCAAACAGGTAACGTTAAAACTATAAATTAAACCTTTGACATGTATTTAACATTTTAACCAAATAAAAATCTTATTTGTGTAGTAATTCTTCTTTTATGCTTTATTTAATTGTCTTATGTTTATTATACGTGATCTGCATTTAATAATTGTTTTTAACCGCTGTTCATTTGATCAGATGTAAACAAGGGCAGAGCGCGTGTAGAGGGCCCGTATACATAACAGCGCCAAGCTGATTCATTCAGGTCAACGCTGCATCCTTTTTGCGCAAAAGTCAATCACAGTAGTGAAAGAGAAGCTGCGCAATCTTGACCACACATTGATGTTTCTAAGGAAATCTGTGAAATAGATCAAATGACATCTATTTTAAATGACAAAAATGTCATTGTTTGAGAATTGTTCTATATGCTGATGTGTTTTTATATAAGATATATTATTTCTCAATAAACTGTCAATTAAGTTGTCTACCCATTATTGCACAGCTGGTGAAGGGTGTGAGGTACAGTATTTTGGTGGAGATTGGAAGCACACAGTGCAAGAAATCTTCAGTACAGAGTGCTGTGAGGACCTGCGATTTTCTCCCAGAGCAGCACAAACAGAAGGTGAGCAGTACAAACAGACTGAACTAATTGAATCCTTCATCCACATTAAACATATAAACATACAAAACGGAAATAAACAAATAAGCCAAAACTCACGTGACTGTGATCTTGCGATTTCAAATGGCCTAATATGACAGTAACCCATGTGTGAACTAGGTCACTCTCCTAATGTGGCCGTCTCAGTGTTTGTATGTTTTTCACATTTGAATGTTTAGTTTAATATAAATGCTAATAGATTTCAATCTCTCCTCAGACTGAAGCGTGTTTGTTCGAGGTTTGGGACATTCCCTGGGAAAACAAATACACACTGCTCAAACAGAAATGTCAGCCGGCAGGTCAGTAACAGGACAAATATCCGACATAGAGCAGTTTACTATATCTGTTTATGCAGTTCAGCATAAACAACAGATGCACAATCATTCTGTCGTGCACATAACAGTATTTTCTGTCCAGAATGAGTGTGTAGTTACCTTCATATTGTTTGTTTCTTAGTTTCCAAGGAGCTGAAAAAGGTTGCAGCTGTACCCTTGACTCATGGCAAACCTGCAAAGGTATGGTTTAGTGTACAATATGTAGAAATATGTTTATAATAAAATATGTAAAGCATGCACTTTTATGTTATTCAGGAATCTGTGGAGCTTTTGACCGAGTTCAAAAAGTTTATGATCAAATTCAACCGAACCTACAGTTCTCAAGAGGGTCAGTACAGTATATTAACAGGAATTATTTGTAAGAAATCTAGTAGTCCCATTTTTACATTATTGTACATTTTACAAGTATTGTTTCATTTCACCTTCAGAGGCAGAGACGCGCCTGCGCATTTTCCAGGAAAATATGAAAACCGTGCAGACGCTGCAGTCTCTGGAACAGGGGTCAGCAGAGTACGGGGTCACCAAGTTCAGTGACCTCACAGGTATGCGTATGGATTTCTTGATTTTCAATGGTTATTATAGGGTGAGACATAAGTAAAAATAGCAGATCAATGAGAAATTGTGATAATATTGAACTACACATACATATTTACAATTTAAAATAACATATTAGTTCATCTCCGTCTCCTGTCTGTTTAGAGGATGAGTTCAGAATGATGTACCTCAACCCAATGCTGAGCCAGTGGACTTCAAAGAAGCAAATGAATCCGGCGAGTCCAGCCAGCAGAGCCGCTCCTGAGACCTGGGACTGGAGGGATCATGGAGCTGTCAGTCCTGTGAAAAATCAGGTATAAGAGCTCAAATCATTTGAAATGAATCATTGGGAAGGAATGAATTGAATCGGTAAAAAAAAAAACGATTTAGCAAGCTGGTTTCATCGAGTTAAAAGCTAACTTGTTTGACTTTCTGTTGCAGGGCATGTGTGGCTCTTGTTGGGCATTCTCTGTGACGGGAAACATTGAGGGTCAATGGTTCAAGAAGTCAGGCCAGCTACTGTCTCTCTCTGAGCAAGGTCAATTTAAACTCAACGAAGATGTACATTTCGCAATGTATAACCAAATTAATCCCAAATTCATTTTTCCTTTTTATAGAACTAGTGGACTGTGATAAGCTGGACCAGGCTTGTGGAGGTGGCCTACCATCCAATGCTTACGAAGCCATCGAGAAGCTTGGTAAGAAAAAACAGAAATTTCCTACAAGAGAACAATTTGTGCTTTATAAACACACGTTTCTCTCGTACACACACAGGAGGTATTGAGACAGAGACCGACTACAGCTATACAGGACACAAACAGAACTGTGACTTCTCTACAGGGAAGGTGGCCGCTTACATCAACAGCTCTGTCGAACTTCCCAGTGATGAGAAGGGTGAGAGGGACAAATAACAGGAGAGCAAACATCTGTAAATAAGCATAAATATTAAAAGTTCAATCTAAAGCACAATAACTTTGAGAATGGTAATAAGTACCTGATCTAATAAATACAACTTAGTCGCAGTTGAAAATAAACGTCTCTGAAAATTATCGAGTTAATGCGAGATGTACGTTGAACTTGGCTCTGATTTTCTTATCCTGTTTCTGGTTGTAAACATTCTGCTAATATAAAATGTCTTTCTTCTTTGTCAACAGAGATTGCTGCGTGGCTGGCTGAAAATGGTCCGGTGTCTGCTGCTCTCAATGCCTTTGCCATGCAGGTAACACAAATATCACATCATTACAAAAATAAATTGTCAGCATGTAGACATTTGCTTATGTTACATATCTATAAATATAATGATGTATAAACATAAATATCATACTTTCAGTAGGATCGTCATTTCCTGAATACTTTTTACTTTAGTCTAACATATATCTAGTGCTGCTGTCTTTACTGAGTTTAAAACATTATTTGTTATTTATTTGTTATGTTCCAGTTCTACCGAAAGGGTGTATCTCACCCTCTAAAGATCTTCTGTAACCCCTGGATGATTGACCACGCTGTGCTGCTTATTGGATACGGAGAACGTGAGTTTTATTAACATCTAACTAAGAGATCGCTCTGTCCTTTACAGAAAAACTGTTATTGCAGCTCGGCAGAATAGGTCAATAGAGTCATTTGTGGGAAAGTTTTTGGTAGATGCTTTATGTGCTTGTGTATGCAGGAAACGGCATTCCATACTGGGCCATCAAAAACAGCTGGGGAGAGGACTACGGAGAACAGGTAAGAAACTCACGGGAACTTTTATTGCATTCTTAAAATAACAAGTTGCTTTACTTTGGCGTAAAAAAACATTGCATGAAAATTAGGGCTGTCAAACAATGAATCTCATCCAAAATAAAAGTTTGTGTTTACATAATATTTGTCTGTGTACTGTGCATATTAATTTTGTATTTATAAAGGATACACACACATGTATTTAGAAAATATTTACATGTATTTATTTATATTTACCAATAATTTAAACTATACATGTTTATTAAATTTTATATTTTCCTTAAATACTGTATATGCATGTATGTGTATGTTTTTATAAATACAAAATTAATATGCATTATTCTGGATGCAATTTATCGTGATTAATCAAATTAAAAATAAACAATAATACAAAATAAATTTTATATAAAATAATATATACAAAATTATAAATGCATAATAATATATATATTTCTCTCTCATAGGGTTACTATTACCTGTACAGAGGATCCAGACTTTGCGGGATCAACAAGATGTGCTCATCTGCCGTTGTGAATTAGACAAACACTAACACACAAGCACTTTGCACATATTCGATCCGTTAAAGCTCATAGTATTCAGAACCTTAAATATGTGAAGTATTTCTCTTGAGGTCATTACAGTCGTTATTTACCCTCTCTCTGCTACGTGCATGTTGAATATAACTGACTTTAGATGTTACTGGCTGATCCATGATCAGTTTTCTGAGGAAGGTTAGACGTTTGATTTGGCCAAGAAAAACTGGATTAGCATGTTTGCATACTTGATCTCATATCCCACATGAGTGGTGATGTTATGGAAACAGCAGATAGCAAAGAGGAACGAGATAGCACCACACGCGTTTACCATAACAACAGCATAACTTCCTAACACTTCAATATACAGCAATGTTAATTTAGTTACTTTGTGTATTACTCTGACCAGTTTATTCCATGTTTTAATATTTATTGTTGATTTTTAAAATGCATTGAGGTTGTGTCATATTTACCATCTGTTTAAATGCTTAATATGTTTTAAATGACTGATTTTAAACTATATTTGAATCTACTGAGTGCATTTTACTGAATGTTATCGAGTTAACGGCATTGAAAACCAGAGTTTGCACACTATGATTCCGTTATGTGTGGGACTTCTTTTGACTGCACATCTTCCTCATTTTTTAACATTGCATGGAAAAATGTTACTGACGCTCAATGCGGATTGAAGAATCATGGAGTTGAAAAGCTTCAGGTCTATTTTGTGGTAGAAATCATTTTTAATTGCTATGTTGTACTGTTCAAACTAGTTGTATTTCTCTCCTGCATTATCAAAGCCGCTGAATAAACTCCTAGTTGTCTCCAAACTAAACTTGGGCTTCTGTAGATCATTTAGAAGTGCATTGCATTAGGAGAGCAAAGATTATGGGTTTGAATCCCAGTGAACACACATACATAAAAGGTATATCTTTTAATCAGAATCAGAATCAGAAGAGCTTTATTGCCAAGTGTGCTTGCACACACAAGGAATTTTCTTTGGTGTTGGAAGCTTCTAGTACAGACATTTAACACAATGACAATACAATATAATACGATTTACGTAATGTAAATTGCTTTGCATCTGCTAAATGCATAAATGTAAGAATGCATAGATGAATGTGTTAAATTACTGGGCAAAATGTATTTAAATAGGCCCTGCAAGGTCTTATGAAACTAAGCCACTGCCCATAATGTTCAGGGTTAAAGCAAACATGGAAACACTTCAGGAAATGAAGATTTTTGTGGCGACTGTGAACTATAGTATTCCTTTTGTAGTCAATGTGTCTCATGTGCAGCTGCTTTGTAACAATGAAAATTGTAAAAGCGCTATATAAATAAAGTTGAGTTGAGTTGAGTTATAGTTAACCTCAAATTGTTGTTTGTTTTTGACAGTCTTCAGTCATCTTGTGTTCCTCACATAATACTATTCATGGAAATAGTCTAGAATCTGGATCGTCAATCTTTCATGAGCCAGGGAAACCCACCTAGACCTCATTCCCATTATGAAAATGCTATATATTCTCAAAGACATTAATAACATTATGCCAAACTAGTGTTGACCTCGTTTATCAAGTAATAACTTTTATAACTCTTGCCAAATGGTGGATTCCCTGTGAGGCTCAATTGTGAGACAAAATAATTGACATTTATTCTATAGAAACAACCAAATAATGCAAACAGGAGTTCTTCTAATTTAAAGCTACAGAACTATATTAAGAAATCATTTTGTGGCAAGCTCCTTCTAGTGGTAATATGTGGTACTACACTGTTAATAATAACAAAAAGTTCTGGGATTTACATTACACCAAACACAACAGATATCAGACGTTTACTTTAAACATGTTATTTTATTGTCTTAAAAAGTTACACAATCCCTAAGGAAGGGATTTAGTACACTAAAACATTTAACAGCACGACTACACAGCTGGGGAATCTTTGAAATATTATAGACTTTACCAAAAAATTCCCCTCGTAGATTTTTATACTCAGCTTGACAGATAGCCATCTCTTACAGAATGACGTGATGTCACAAAAAGGAACAATGTTATTGAGAACCATAAGAAATCCATCATGTTTAGGGAAGACATTGCATGGACTATCAGAATTTCGTATGAAATATGTTCAGTATAAACAGCACATCCCTTCGGATGATTTTTTTCCTTTTTTTCCTTTTACAGTCACTAGAGAACAGGCATTAGTGCAAAAATGGTATTACAAGGTAATTCTGCCTGTAGTTATGCGCTTTTATTTAATAACGTGACACTTTGCCGTCCTTCAGAATCCATTTTCGAGTTATGACTGGACTCCTGCTCAGAGATAAATTATGACAGATGTTTACTAAATGGAAAAGTGAAACCTTATTTCACATTTGAGAGAGATTATAATTTTAAAACTAATTTTAAAACGTATTAAACAGTTTTTGAGTACTGGGACAAAACAAGCTACAGAACTGAGAATAAATGAGAAATGTTTATATACCAAACAATTGCTTGGTTGTTTGATAAATCTGTTCAACATAAATGTATTCAATTTGGTAAGAAATAACAAAAAAGTGAAATACTGTAAAAACGAGAAAAAAATCCAGTTTTCACTTTTCAGAATAAATTGAGATTAAAAATGTAGTAAATGAATTTAAATGGGGAAAATCTGATTTAGGGGTTTTATGTAGTGGGTGATCATTGTGATATAATACGTTAAGTAAAGCGTAAATGAAACGTTACATTTATGTTCCAGAACATTCGAATCAAAACTAAAAATACATCAAACTTTAAAACTTCTCTCCCATGTGTCAAAAATCTGTAAAATATTGATCAAATGTTTTTTTCTTCATGAATTGATATTAAAATAAAAGAACTGTCAAAATATGATGGAAATAATAACAATAAAAACCAAATGGCCGGACACATCAGAGATATGCCCTTCTACATGGTCCTATAAGATTCCAAACTCTACACAGTCTCTCTATTACAATGAGAACAGCAACTTACTAACGCTTTGATGGTCTCGATGTGATTGAGAAGCAGTAGCAGTACATTCACAGTTTGCAAGCTGATAGTGTTTGTCTAATACAGCAGAGATCTGAGATGCGGGATGGAAATCTCTTGTCTCCCTCTACGACTGTACAGATTGTGGAGGTAGCAATGTGTGTCATTTCGTTCTGTATTAGAAAGCACCTGGTCAAAATAGAAAATCGACAAAAATGGATTCATACTTTACATAGCGGTCCATTCAATGAGAAAGCACCAGTAGTATCTAATTTTTTTAACAAATAATGCCATGGCGGTGTTTTAAACTACAGAAATAACCCACGACGGTGGACAGCACACAAGGATATGATCAAATGAATGAAACAGAAGAGTAGGCCTATAGTTTGTTCAGATTTTCAGGGTCGCCGCCACTAATATAGAATACAGTGACCAGCAAATATGACACGGCAAGTCAGAAGGGACCTGAGATTACAGAATGAAGCTCGGCAGAAATGAACGAATAGGCGGAGGCAATGCAGCTAGTTTGGATCAGAAGACCAATAAAACCCGTAGTGGATACGCTAAGCTACAAATGTGTTTGATTAAGGATTTTATCCCAAACATGATCGTAGATCACCTCACATGTCATCCTTATGAAGTGACCTGTATGTGTGCAGCAATATTTGTTGTTACAAACATTTCTATAAAAAAAAAACTACAAGATGCTCCCAGTGAATTATGACGAACGGTGTTTCTGTATTTGAAAATACAGCTGAAATAGTCTTCACACTAACTCGAAAGGTCCTGCCTGTCAGATTGTAACAGTCCCGATGAAGAATGACAGGTTAACAGGTGGTGCCCCCCGCAGGTCCCGTCACTACACGCTGGTGATGGAGGCCTGTTTCTCAGTGCGAGTGGCGGGCTGCTCGCGAACGGTACGGAAGCCGGGGGGCTGGTAGGGCGGCGGGGGTCTTTTGGTGCCAATGTGTCCCGGACTCAAAGCCAGATTCTGGCGTCTGCTATTTTCCACATTACTTGATGTGTTTGAAGCGAGACTTTCCCGTGTGCTGAAGGAGTACAAAAGGACAAGGAAAGGGAGAAATAGAAGGAGAAGTGTTATGAAGAAAACAGCCATGGAAAATTAATCAGTCACAGGTTAAAAGGAGACAAAGATGTGCATTATCTATGTTTTAAAGGGACCGTTCACCCAAAAATGAATATTCTGCATGAAAAAGCACCATAAGACATTGTATTTTATGGCTTCAGGGGGCACTTTAAAAATGGCTTGAAAGTCATTAAATGGACCACTTATAGTGTGTTTTAATTGAGTAATTTTATAACTTGGCAACCCCAGTCTCCATAGATTCTCAGTATAAAACAAAAGGTCTACAATTTTACTCAAAAAGATGTTAAGGGTCAAAAAAACAAAGACAGAAGTCTTTTTTTTGCATGAACCAGCCCTTTAACATTACAACAACCTATCTGGATGTCTAATTAGCATCAAGAGAAACATAAGAAACAGAAAGAGCAGAAAAAGAAGAGAACAGATGGATAGATACGTTGGGAATAACATTTAAGATCATGACAAAAGGAATACAAACATGACGAGACAACATTTATATATATTAGGGGTTATGGATGGATTTTGGCACTTGTCAATAGATCACCGTGAGTTTTATTTCCACTGGCTGTGTAAAAACAGCTTCATATGTAATGAAATCCATATTAAATGTGACTGCACACATTTGAAAGGGTGAATGTAAAACTGAATAGATTTGTGGGAGTAAATAAAATCAGAGGATAACAACAGATTCATCATAATCGACTTGTCAATCTGAATCTTCTGTAACTAATCCATTCAGCTCTAACTAAACTCATTTCAACTTTTCTGAAAACATCATATCATGTTGCACAATTTTAGGTGAGGATTCGTTTCTTTATTCCCTCTAAGATGTAGGTGAAAGTTGTCGTATTTCTCGCTGTATAATTTAACCTCTTTCAGAGATTCATTGACTACCGCCGTTTCAATCTTCTCATTTTTTACTATTGTTTATTCAAAATACGATTCGAGTCAAAAAAGGGACAAACCCAACCACTGGGTTATAAATTATTCAAAGGTCCAAAACAATATTTGCCTTGTAAAACCACACAAGTTGTTTAATAAACTGCTAGTTAAAAGAGTGACACTTTTAGCTTGAATTTTCTTCCTTTTCTGTCTATCATGTTTTGACAATGACTTGTCACCACGTGGAAGAGGGTAAAATGAAAACACAGGAAATAATTGCACAAACACACATACACACGGATAAATACTGCAACTGAACCACTGTATGTAAAACAATTTAATTGGGGGAAAAACAAACATTCACAATTTTAAAACAAAAACACGGGGCACATTTTGTTTCCTCAAATGTTTGAAATATCTCATCAGCCTGTTTGGCCTGAAGCCTCGCCGGCTGACCCGAGCAACAAATACAGTGCTTGTTTTTTCTTCATCCAATAACATTTTTTCCTGAACACATTCAGAAAATGCACTTCATGAATTTCAACAACAGGTCAGATTCAATGCATGCTGGATTTTCTAAAGTGGAATTGTAAGTCTTTTCTATTGTTGGACTTTCTCCTGCAAAACAGGTTTCAATCCAACTTCTCTGTTTCTGAGTCAATATTATTGCACTGTGAACATGAAGACGTCTACAGTCTTTCAATATGAGAGGTTTCAGACATTGGGAAGACATCAGGACAAAGGTCAGGGTGCAAGGACAGGGCACAACTTAAATCTGCACAAGTTTCATCATGTGCTCAAGGCAACAAGTCCAAATGAATTATTTCTGTTAAGGCCTCATATGTCACATATCAACAGTGACTCAAGTGTGCTTATGTGTTTTATATTGTAATGCTCAACCTGCTGGAGTTTAGTTAAGAACACATGATGCAACAACGCAGCATTTATACAAACATGACGTTCATTCGAACAAAATGAACAGTTAAAATATAAAAACATAATGGTGTAAACCCTTTCAAAAATTGCAGTTGAAATTGGTAGTGGTTGACCTAAAGTGTATTCGGATAGTTCACCCAAAACTAAAAATTCTGTGATTTATTTACCCTCACATCATTTAAAACCTGAAACACAAAAGAAGATTAAAAGTTGTCCATACGTCAATGAGCGCCGGTGTTGTTGGTTACCAACATTCTTCCTTACCATCCATCTTCCTTAGTGTTTGACACAACAAAGTCATATAGGTTTGGATCGACACAAGGGTTAATAAATAATGATTGAATTTTCATTTTGGGGGGAATTATCCCTTTAACGCCTCTTATTTTAATAAACATTATTCACAGCGGTATTAGACCTGAAACACACTCTACACAAATGTAGTCAAACTAATGTGAACTCAAATGCTTCTAGATTTCATGCAAATAAAAAAATGAATTCATAATTAGGTGGATTTGCAGCTATAGCAGGCTTCCATGTAAACCATCAGTTTGCACAACAATCATTGTTATGACAAAGCAACTGTTCGAAGAGAATTGTGCCGTCCTTGGGTATAGAAGGACAGAAAGAATATCATGTTTGTTTTAATGGCGCAGACATTTGAAAGTAACTATTGCTTCTTTTTGGTTTGTTACTGGCATGGTAATGTAAGAATGGGACAATGCACTTGCAATGCTTTTATAGAGTGGGTTTCTGGCTTTGAAGGGATACTTCACCCAAAATTGAAAGTTCTGTCATCATTTACTCACCCTCGAGTTGTTCCAAATCTGTATACATTTCTTTGTTCTGATGAACTCGGAGAAAGATATTTGGAAGAATGCTTATAACCAGACAGATTTTGCCCCCATTGACTACCATAGTAGGAAAAAATACTTCAAATTCTTCAAATTTCTTCTTTTGTGTTCAACAGAAAAAAACGATAAAGTGGTATTTCCTACTATGGGAGTCAATGGGGGGCAAAATCTGTCTGGTTACAAGCATTCTTCCAAATATCTTTCTCTGTGTACTGTGAACAAAGACATTTATACACATTTGGAACAACACGAAGGTGAGTAAATGATGACCGAATTTTAGGGTGAAGTATCCCTTTAATCTCATTCACAACGGTTGCTACAACTGCGTAAAAAAAAAACAACGTTTGCATGAATTGGAATTAAACTCTACAGAATCCTATAAAAGCAAAAAAACATCCTGTGAGTTAACACCGAGATAAAAACAAGGATAATAATGCATGTCTATTCATAGAATAGCATGACCATCATTTCACCAACAAAACACGTAAACCCTTAAAGTGGCCCTGAGTGCCTTACCGTGGCGAATTAAATCCACTATCCACAGTCACACTGCTGGAGTCCATACTGTCCAATCGTGTTGAATGAACCGCTTTTTGACTGCTGTTGCCCTCGCCCTCCTTGGGGCTCAAGAACGTGAGGTTCTTTTCGAATTTGCGCTGCAGATCCCTCTCCTTCTCCCGCTCCAACAGCCACTGCATGGTTCCTCCCTCTTCCATAACCTTCTCCTGCATCCTGTTCTTATGACTCGTCTCCTCCGAGTCATCGTCCGACACATTGTAGTAGTCGAAGGTGGTTTCTGCGCACGACGCCTGTTCCTGACCAGAAGAAGGTGGCACGGTCAGCGGTAGGGGTTTGTCAAAGTGCTCTTGAGTCTCTAGCACCTCGGTTGACTTCGTGTGAGGAGACCGACGTATCGTACCTGGCCTGGAGAAGCTGCTCTCCACATAGTCTGGGGGTTTGAATAATGTCTCCTGACTGTAAACCTCCGTCATGTTGTCCAAGTCACCTGAGTCTGGATTGTGTTGGCGCGACAGTCGTCCGTTGGGGATCGGCTCGGGAGTCTGGCTTGTTTTCGCTATGGGAATACTACTTTGTCCCATAGTGGTTTCCTCTTGATATTCCATAGGGTGCGACGGGGTTAGATGAGGGGTTAGGTGAGGGGTTAAGTGAGGAGTCGTTCGGCCCGAGGAGATCCCCTTCCAGACGCTATCTGTATAGTCATGGCTGGGAAGATGGGGCTGTAAAGAAGATGGGGCCGAAAGAGAGACTTCATTCGCCGCGGTGCACTGGAAATAATCGTCCACGGGCATTTTGGGAGAGCAAGACTTCAAGTCGTTGTAAGCAGGAAGACTATCCCTGCTTTTACTCTTCTCCAGAGTCCTGTAAAGCACAGCGTCCTCCGAGGTTCCTCTCCCGACGTCAGGCACACAAACATCAGAATGTAATCTAGCAGCAGAAAGCATGATACGGGAATAGTGGGTCGCCTGTGCAGATGCCCTTAAAGTACCGTCATCAGTATAGTACCGACTTCTGTCATCGGGACTGCACTCAAAGTCTTCCGGAGGACCCAAGAATTGACCACCGAGCGGTCCTTTGGAGTTGTCCATGGAGCGGGACCTCCCTTTGGCCTTGTCCGACCTCTCGTGTCGTGACTTCCTCTCTTGCGTGTGACTGTGACTTCGATGGACTTTAGAATGGGACTGTGCCCTGGAGGGTTCCGGGAATGGCATCTCTGTCCTCCGCTTTGCCAATTCCCCGGAAACATCCCATTCTGGTGCGGTTGTGAAATGAGACTCCACAATATTGGGGTTGCTGTGTACCAAATACTTCCCCCTATTCCGCTCCATGGACATCATAGTTTCACGCGGAGAACGCACCAATGAGGAACTGTAGAATTTGTAATCCCTGTCGTAGGATATGTCCAGATTAGATCCTTCAGAAGGGTCGCCCCTGGACGCTCGCGTTTTGCTATGGGAACGTGAGGTCTTGCCCTGCTGGGTCTTGCGATGACTGCGACTCCGCTTGTTGCGGGCGCTCTGCTGGGCCGAGGCGTTCGCTCTGTTCCTTTGCGCCTTCTCCTCCTCCAGCCGCTTCATGACGGCCGTGTGGCGAGCCAGGTTCTCCACGGTCAGATCTGGGTTTATGCGACGTATGATCTCCATCTCCACATCTCTGGGAACCGTGTTGGGCGTCTCCTCGTCACGCAGCGGCCACTCCTCAGGTGGGAACTGGGCGGAGAACGTGGCTAGGTGTTTCGTCTTGTCCTTCTTAAAGCTGAGCCTGAAGAGCTTCAGCCCAAATTTCTTGGACTGCTTCTCCCCACTGCTGCTGCTTGTTCCGTCTTTACTTTGTTTACTGTTCGTCTCTGTTTTGAATGGAAAGCTAAGTGTATTTTTAGTCTTCTCCGATGACTGCTGAGGGGGCGGAGACACAGGAGAATGCTCTTTATGCTCCTTAGATCTTCTCTGTAAGGTTGAGGTATGTGTGCTGGGCATGTCCTCCCGGTAACTGTTGTTGTAGGAGTCGCTGTGGTTCTTGTGGTGAGATCTCTCCCGGACGCATCCGGACGTGGAGGGTGTCATGGTACCCGAATGAGGGGAGGTACAGGGTTGCTGTTGCATGCGGTCCGGTATCCTCTCATCCAGGTGGTACCACTTGCTGTTAGTCCTAATGAGGGAGGGCGTGATGAAGTATGTCTGCTGGGTGACAATGAAATAACCCTCTGGGGTGGGGTAGATCTTCCGCTCTCGGACCAGCATATTGAGCGTGTGCCGCAGAATCTCCATACTCGGAGTGGGGACGCCTGTTAGAGAGACAAAAGAGGATCAGGTTTACTTCAGCAAAACTAGTCAAATCAATGACACGGATACCACAATCTTAACATGATCAATATAACAACTTCACATTAGACATTGAAAGACCACACAATATAAATAATATTACACTGAACACATTTACTAGCAATTCTACATGTGTTTACAACTGCAAATACTGTAAAATGTAAAATATAAGATCTAAAATATTTGATTTATTTAGAGCTTTTGAGAAGTGACAAAAGTTTAATAATAAAAAAGTATAAAATAAATTAATTTATATACAAAAACATTAGGTTTTATGAACTCATAATAATAAAGAGACCCTGTATGTACCAGGATAGCACACATATATCTGGGAGACGATTATTTGATGTCTGCATTTACATCTGCAAGACATATTTGTTTATTGATTGCTCATTTACAATATGTCTCTGAGATGTCTCCTATCAGTCATATAGAAATCTAGAAGATGCTTGTAAGATGTTTATGATTTAGAAAGTATGTATAACTGTCTTTTCTAAGATGTTTATCAGATGTTCATCAGATGTTTTCCTGATCTTTAGCAGACAGCTTACAGACGTAACTGTGCTATCTGGGTAAATACCCAGCTAAAGTAATTTTTGTCGATTTACTGTTACACACAATGTTAAAAACATTCTGTGAAAATATAACCTTGACCAAGACCATGTCAAAGACTGAAATCCATGTTTAGAAAGTCAACATATTTTGTATGTTTTGTGCAAAACAATAAAATGTCAGTAAAATCATTAATTTCACTATTTATCATATTAAATAAAAATTTGACTACTCAGAATCCATCGTACGAACAAAAGAAATGGCCTGTTACACTTACCCTTATACATACACGTACATGTACGTTTTAACTTTATGTGTTGTGTCAACTAAGTCCATTACTTTAACCGCACATTATATAACCACACTGACATTCGGCCATGTTTGATATGACACAAATGTGTATAATGCATCATATAGACACTGTTCAGTGGTGACTGCCCTCTCTGTCTGCTTGACTTGCTTTAGAGCTTTGCTGCCATTACTCCCCATTACATCATGAAGTCCTTAAAACCGGCCTGGTGTGACGCAACACCCCGATCAAACGGCCATGTTTCAGGGGTGTAAAATATGTCCCAGTCTGTGCTATTAAACTCTCCAGCCTTAACACAACTGGAGAAGATATTTGTGAGAACAGCCAAAGCGCAGTTAAGACCTTGTTTGA
This sequence comes from Triplophysa rosa, assembly GCF_024868665.1. Classification (NCBI taxonomy): domain Eukaryota; kingdom Metazoa; phylum Chordata; class Actinopteri; order Cypriniformes; family Nemacheilidae; genus Triplophysa; species Triplophysa rosa. Next base: position 21,214,747 of record NC_079902.1, read on the forward strand.
TTGTTAAACCGTTTTTCATCACTTGTCGAAAACACCATCTTAAGTTATATTCTGGGATGGTATTGAGATGGTCCATCCAAGCTTATTATCTTCACCAGAAAGAGCATTCTGCTCCACCAGCTAGACCAGCACAAAACAAAAGTGTCCATGAAAATTAAGCGGCATAAAGTAATCCCAGTATGGAAAAGCATGCCGGCTTAAGCCGTCTTTATTTTTAACGGGGCCAGTGGATGTCTTTAGTACACTGATATGGAGAAAGGTTGCCTGAACTTACATCATGGTTGCCTGCTTAGTTTCCTTGTCAATGAGGTGCAATCCTAATTCATCCTTACAAACACTCTGTGACTCCCTCAAACGCACACGCACTTAAGCGACCGTCTAATCCAATCGAGAAAAACAACCTCTCGCTTATCTCAGACATTTACTTCTCTTACAACGTCCATGGACAGTTTTCTTATTGGGTCTGTGAACTCAGAGCTTCAGATATCACTTTCTCTTGGTTTTAAAAACATGCACATTTACATACTTAAATATACGCATATATGTATTGTGCAGTCTGAATGCAGAATAAGCATGCTAACATAAAGCTACTCAATTGCCGTAATCATCAGGTAAATACACTCGCACACCTGTCAAAGAAAGCTGTAGATTATGAGCTGCCTTCTTGATCCTGCCAAAATGATTCGGTTGAACTTTTACTGGACAGATGAGCAAATATTGCTTGGTAAATCCAGTGTTCAGAGGGACAGCTGAAAGGGGGAGGTCATGACTCTATGACAACCTCACTGTTCACTACTGATACTATAGCAACTACCTCAAAACATCAGAGACACAAGACTGGCTGCACCTGCTGCATCTCTTTTGCTCAGCATCATGCTCACAGCATCTTAAAGGGATACTTCACCCAAAAACGTAAATTCTGTCATCATTTACTCACTCTCAAGTTGTTTCAAATCTGAATAAATTTTCTTGTTCTGTCGAATACAAAAGAAGGTATTTTGAAGCGTGGGGGAAACCAAACAGCTCTGGGGCACTATTGACTACTACCATTGTAGTTTAGTCAATGGTGCCCCAGAAATGTTAGTTTACAAACATTTTTCCAAATATCTTCTTTTGTGTACAGCGTAATTTATACAGGTTTGAAGCTGAGTAAATGATGGCCTCATTTTTTATGTGTGTGAACTACTAAACAAATATGACGCCGGCATACAACATTAGACAAAACTTACTGTCACCACAAAATAAAATCAATTCTTAAAATGATTAAGATTTTAATGACAATCGTAGATGTTGTGTGTTGTCATTGACCGAGCGCGTTACCTGGGAAACATGTTGCTAAATGCTCGATGAGAGTGTCTTGAGTGACAGTCTTCCGGGCGGAGTTCATGGCAGAAATGGCCAGGCACAGGATTTCTCCCAGTGGAATGAACTGGGATTGGCTGATGGGAGACATACTGATAGGAGACACATCACCTGCAGGAGGACAAAGGTCAAAGGTCAACTCAGTGTGCCACAGGTGAAAGGTTACAGTAGTGTCTTCAGGAGTGTTAAACAGATGTTATGACTTAGACAAGGAAGAACAGATACAGATTTATAGCCCTCATGTGTGAGCTCACATGTGCTGTCGGTAGATTTTCACTGTGTAGGGGACACAAAAAATGCTAGTTTACTACAAAAAAAATACAGATGGTGGCCCCATGGCTATATTCACATACCGTAGTATTCATTTAATACTTCTGGGTAAAAAGGTCTAAAAAAGATGGTCAAACAACATGGCAAGTTTTTTTTATTCAAGGGATAGTTCACCCAAAAATAAAAATCTGCGGTCATTTACTCACCCCAGAGTTGTTCCAAATCTGTATAAATGTCTTTGTTCTGATGAACACAGAGAAAGATATTTAGAAGAATGCTTATAACCAAACAGTTCTTGGACCCCATTGAGTACCTTAGTAGGAACAATTACCTCATTCTTCCAAATGTTTTTCTCTGTGTTCAACCAAACAAAGAAATTTATAAAGGTTTGGAACAACTAGCTATTTTTACAGGTTTCATAAATATTCCTCAAATTAATTTACATATATTATCAAAGGTAACAATTAAATGACTCAATGAATTTAAAAACCTAACATTTACAGTGCAATACAAACACTACTTTTGGACCTTGGCCAAACCTTTCTGCCACTGCAACCAAAATGTTCTTCAAAATCTTAAATCGTTGATTTTGTCCAAAAGTCCTATTCCCAACACATCACTGAAACTGAAATAAAGGAGTCCACCTTTAGCTGTATAAAATCAAACCCACCATTCATAGCTACCAACTCAACACTTGTGCTTCAAACTGACCCACATTCTGCACAACTCGGCTCAACCCAAAATGATCTCAGAAAATCTGGAGCTCAGCTGCCCAGAAAACACTCTGAAAGTGGCACCCAAAGGAGGCAGCACACCCAGCCAACAGGCCCTGGCACTGGGGTAAGTAGCTCAGAAACAGACCCCTGGCTCTACGGATCCAAATCAGGCTTATCTGGTAGGCAAAGCGAGGACAGGCACACATTGTTAATGCATCTTCCTTGGCCGGTCAAGAACAAGGGTAAGCTGATTAGGACAAAACACACATGTGAGAAGTGCACATGGAGATTTGGTCTCCACATGTGGGTGGAAAGCGATAGCCCGGCGTGCTCTGGGTGGTACGACTGATAAAGATGAAACACTAACCGAGGATCTGTTTGATGTCACCGGATGGAGGCGATCGGGGCTGTACATGCAGAAACCTGATCGTACATGAACACAACAACACGAAGTAGAGATACACATGAGAGTTACATTTACAGCTTGGCGTGATGCCATCAGCCGGGTGCCATTACTTGAACACCGTCCAGGAGGTTCAGATGACAAAACCCAGGTGTACAAGAGATTAAGAGGCCACAAAACAATAATTGTTAGGTTTTGGGTTCTAAAGCAATCCCTTGACAGGCATAGTTAAGTACAAGAAAGAGATACTACAGTACACGATTATTTGAGAAAATATGACCTAAGGGTAAATAAGTGATCTGTCTGTATTTACAGTATGATGACACCTATCAAAACATAAAAAATAATCATCCGGTCATCATTTATTCACCATCATGTTCTTCAAAATGACTATTTCATCTGTATAACACATGTATTTTTGCAAAAGTAATTTCCCCCCACAGATTGGAAGCTTATTCCACCAGGTGTTTTAAATTGTACTTCTTCGCATCACCCACAATTCAACTCTAAACTCACAGGTATGTTTCAGTCGCCTAACTCTGTGCATACTCACTCGGTCATGTACGACCCACATTTCCCCTTTGAGAGGTTTTACGACAGAACACCTCTCTTTTCAGACATTGACAGAACTGTTCCTCTATCCCTTCCAGAAAAAAAACATCAAACCTCCAAACCAAAACTGCGGTCATATGTGACCGGGTTACAGGACCACAGATACCGGAGAGTAAACACACTCAAGTCCAAACATCATACTGATTTCATTAAAATAACTACAATATTCTAGCGTATTCCTCTATGTTGGCTAATTTGACAAAACTGATAAACAACTGTAGATGTGTCTTAAAGTGATAGTTCACCCAAAAACGAAAATCGTCATCATTTACTCTCCCTCTTGTCATTTCAAACCTGTATGCCTCCCTTCCTTCCGCAGAACACAAAAGAAGATATTTTGAAGAATGTTGGTAACCGAAAAGTACTGGCACCCATTCACTTCTAATGTATGGACACAAAACCAACGCAAGTGAATGGGTGCCGGTTAACAACTTTCTTCAAAATATCTCCTTTTGTGTTATGTGGAATTTAAATAATGCTATTTCTGTTCATTTTTACCTTATTTTTTTTTAACAAACTTACATGATTATTTGTGTACATACAAAAATGTACTCCTATCTTATCACATCCCCGTGTACTTCCAAACTTGTATGACTTTTGTATGTGGAACACAAAAGAAGATATTTTTAAGAACGTTGATAACCGAACCCCATTGACTTCTATTGTACGGACAAAAAACCACTAAGACATTTCTCAAAATATCTTTTGTTTTCCACAGAAGAAAGAGTCCTATACAAGTTTTGAACAACATGAGGGTGAATAAATGATGACAGATTGTCTATTTTTGGATGAACTATCCCTTTAAATCATCTCCTGTCGATACCAAACACTGACTTGGTATTGACAGGAGATGATTTAAAGGGATAGTTCATCCAAAAATAGACATTCCGTCACGCTGGATAGCAAATGGTCAACAAATGGAACCACATGACAATATTTATATTCTAAATCTATGTTTTCAAAAATGGAACACTGGACAGCTCTACTTTCAGTTCCTTCTCTAAATAAAATTCCCAGAAAAGTCACGAATGACCCAAATCTCCACAACACGGTGCATTTACTTTGGCTTAAACTAGGTCTTATTCCAGAAAATGAGTTTCATTACACAACATCGGCAGTGATGGAGGACAAAGAGGAGGTGCTGTGTTCTGCTTCCTGGCCAAATCTTCAAGGCTTTGATCTCTCTGATGGCTCAGGCGTGCTGTGATGGTGCTGATAACATTCGACAGCAGGATGCCACCGGCTCTCATTACAATGAAACTCAAACATCTGCAACAGGCTGTCATTTGTGTTCAGACTGAAACTCAGGTGTCTATTACACGACACTTTAGGATACTTCCTTCTGATCGGTCAAACGTGGCTAGTTTTAAAACAAATGACTGTTTAACTGACCACTGACCCAGACAAATGATTTCCTACATAGCTTTATTAATTTGGCAAGTAGATGTGTACTCGTGCATTGAAGGGATAGTTCACCCCAAAATAAAAATGATGTCATCATTTATTCGCCCTCAAAACTGCATGTGACTTTTTTTGCAGAACACAAAAGAAGATATTTTGAGAAATGTCTCAGTAGTTTTGTGTCTATACAACGGAAGGTCAATGAGGGGTCAGTGTTGTTTGGTTCGTAGTGCTCTTTACAATATCTTCTTTTGTGTTCTGCACAAGAATATAAGTCATGGAGATTTAGAATGACATGAGTGTGAATAAACCATAGCAAAATGTTCATATTTGGGTGAACTATCTGTTTACATACTATAAAAATTCCAGGGTAAAAATAATTACAAAAAAACTGAATAAAAATGAAAAGTTTTCTGACAGCTTTCAACATTGAAGGAGATCTCATAGTACTTCATCGTAACTTGTATTGATTATAAATCATAACAAGTCATTCAATATAATAATATTATCACATTGAATAATAACATATCACATAAGTGGCAACTTAAATTAAATAAATAATAAAATGCAACAATTCCAGTAAGAGATGATTCTCAATAATTAATACAAAAATGTACCATGATTTATTGGACAAGGTACCAGGATAATACCATGTTTTTGGACACAGCACAGTGATGATACTTTAAGTATCTTGGTATATCATGTCAATATTACCATTCAGTATATTAGTATACCTCACAGTACTACGGTACGATCATCTGATACCATGGCACCACCACAGTACATCACATTACACCTCCACACACACCATGTGGAAAAGCATGCCGAGTGACCTGTGGAGACTTCCACAGACAACCAGCAACGCAGGAAGTGACCTCACACGCCACCAACAAAGAGCAGCATTATCAGAAACAAAATGGAAAACATGTGATGTTGCTGTCAGCTTTACCACCCCCAACAGAGAAACTAGGCAGATATTTTCAACCCATCCTGCTCCATTTGTCTAACACCCCTCCCCCCTAACAGTAGGCCCCGCGCAGGGGGCTCGCCTGATGGCTGACAGGGGGGAGACACAAGTGCTGAAGGGTCTCGAGGGTTGAAAACACATCCCGTCATTCTCTGATCCCTCCGCAACAGCTGCAGCGCGGCCCTCGTGAGATCAGCACGAGTGATGCGCAGGCACGTTAACCAAATGCCACCGTTCCACAAAAAAGCCAGTGGAGAGATCAGAAAGCAGAGACAGAAAAACACACATGCGCTATTGAACGGGGCTGCCGCTGGAATAAGATAAGAGAGGAGGATGGTACGCACGAGACACGCTCACGCCTGACGCCGCCGTAGTAAACAATCCCCCCACAGCTTGGGCTCTTTGTCCAAACACCTCCCGATCAACCCCACCCCCTCTTTTGTGATTCATTCTGACAACACTACGGCGCGCAGACTAATTGCGGCGTGCGCAACGGGTGCAGGCGCTCTCGCTGAAAGAGAAGAAGATCGTGCTCTACCTTGGCTGTTTCCGTGCAGCTCCTAAAATCCAAGCGAGATCCTTCCGAGAGCCCAGCACAGACAAATGAGCATTCACTCTAGGGTCTTACCCAGCATGCACTGGTCCACACAAAGAGAGGGGAGGTGTGACCAATCACATTGGGTTGGGGGGGTTGTCCTTACAACACTCAACGCTCAATCGCAGGAATGCCCACTGACACGGTGTAGTGGGCGGGGCGTTTTGGAAATGGTTGTTATGGCAACGCATCCCTGTTGTAGATGGTGCCTGTTCCACGACTACATTTTCTCTCCCCATGGTTTTACTATAGTAATCGTGTTTTTCGAAATAATATGGTTACTGTAGTAAAACCGTGGTTAATTTGTGACTACCACGGTTTGACTTTAGTATTTGGGGTTTCATTTATAATAAAACCATGATTGATTTTCATAAGCGTTTGCATAAGGGTTATTTTCATAATGGCTTGAACTATTTTTCCCACCTTGTGTTAAGTATTATTATAGATAATCAGGTTTAATGCGGTTGTTTGAAAAACTGTATTGTTGGGAACCAATTTACATTTATTCATTTCGCAGACACTTTCATTCAAAGCAACATACAAATGAGAGAGCATTTAACATTTCATTTAAATAACGTCACACAAAGCTGTCGTTTACTTTGCACACCATATTTACCCTACAGAACGCTGTCACATGTGAGATGTGACATCACACAACACTAACGCCCATACGGCCAAATCCAATGTCACTACCATGTGCACACTTCCGAGTGTGTATCCTCATGGGACCTGTTAAGAGGGGTGGTGCTGGTAAGAATGGGGGGGGGGTAATCGGTGAGACGGGAGGAGGGGTGGCTTCTTAAGAGGGAGGACACATGGGCGATCACATTGGGCTTAGGGTTTATTCAGAGACACAGAGGATTTGCTGTCTCATGCTGTTGGCCCCTATAATGAAATCAGTTTCCCAGGCTTGAGTAAGAAAAGAGCCCGTACAAGACCGCATTAATCACACAGTGAGTCAATACATAATGATATAGCCCAATGCAATGAGTACTATAATCTATTTAGTGAGAAATAGCAAATAAATGGCATTTTACAAATTGATGATTGTTAAATGGGGGTTTGATTGCAAAATCTTTACGTTAATCTTTGAAATCCCTTTTACATTGGAACTAAATTCTAGAGCACAGCTCATCCCATACGTTTGTGCTGGAGAATAGGACATGATGCCTTAAAACACATGATCTGCTTCTAACTTTTAGAAAGGATAAATCAGCAAGGCTTTCGCATAAGCAGAAATTCGTCAGAAAATGCAAACACATACCTTATAATAAAAGTTGAAACTTCAACCAACGTTACAATAATACTGCATTGTGCAATTGTGATTCATAGGTTACTCTTGCTTTGCCAAACTTTTGAGCCAAAGAAAGTAACACAAAAACCCACTAACTTTAGGGGCCTGGTCTCACAAGAACAAGACTTTAAATGGAAATACTCTGTTCATCTGATACAGCCTTGCACTTTTCTCAAAGTCCAGACTTATTACCCAAATTAGGCAACTTGGTCCTTTAAATAAAGCCAAATAATAACAAATATCAGTGCAGACAATAACCTGTACCAAAATAAAAGTTTGCTCTACTGTAAACACAAACACACAAGGGAAGCACACCACAGTCAACACTGTGTTGCTCCCTGACACAATGTCAATAAGATATCACAACAGAAAAGAGTGACTCCTCCATAATGACAAATTGTCTGCAGCTTTAAATCACCAACCTTGCACATAAAAAAATCACATTCTTATTTATAACTTCAGTGTGGGAATAAATGAAAGGGCAGTTATTTATCCGATGCGCAGAAAAACACTTTACAGAAGTATGTTAGACAAATATAATTGACCAAGTTTGAATTAAAGGAATATTCAACCACTGTGTTGAATTGATCTGTTTAAAAAAAACGATTAATCGATTTTTAGATTTTTTTTGCCCAGCCCTACCAAGTAGTATTGAAAAAGTACACTTACAAGTGTACCAGTTCAACAAAGTTGAAGTAAGGGAACATGTAACTTTTAAAAAGTTGTATACCATGCTGTACGTGTATGACTGTAAACACGACTTTCATTCAGGGAACGAGTTGAAATTCTTGTGTGTGGTTATAAACAGCGTGCTACATTGGGTGTAGGTTGTAACCCAGATATTCCCTGTAATACAACATGGATTTGCCTGTTCAAGTATTTTTACAACTAAAATACCTAGTTTAAAGTTAGTTATGATTTGAGGACGTTATAATATGAAGTCTTCATAAAATCAAATTTTTTGTATAACTATGTTAGCCTTAAGGATTGAGGGGAACGCCACTCAATATGTCCCGCCCTAACTTACTGTTTTATTGGAAATTATGGCAACAAAGCTGCTCATTTGAAGGCACTTCAGCGGATCTTTAAAACATGACCACAATCCTCTAAATGCTACTATGGGTTAAACTAGGGGTGGGCGGAATGACCAAAAATCTATTTCACGGAATGAGTCATTTTATTACATGGTAACAATATATTTCACGGTAACAATCTCCCATTATAATTCTATATCATATACCTCATTTTTCTTACACCGTGTCTACACCGGACGCGACCGGCCTGACACGAAAAAAGACATTAGAATCTGTCATGGCTCTGCTTCATTTAGTCATGTTTTTCTTGGTCCTGTAGCAGAGGACCCCTTGTTAACCCCTTCATCGCCGCTGCCTGCATCTGGGTTCTTTCTCCTAGCATTCCTGACAGAATACACGAGCCATTTCAGAACCCAGCGGGCAGCAAGATGGATGGCACTGCGTCGTCCTCACGGTCCGCTCAAGCCCGCTTGCTGCTAGGTTTCCGCCAGGGGAACTACAGGAATCGGGAGTTCGCCGGGGCATTCTCGGCGGTGGCTGAGACGGCTGAGTTCAACGAGGCAGAGTTGAAGACGATCTTCAACTGCTGCCTCACTCAGCGCCTCACCCCGTCTGAGAAGAGGCTGCTGGGTCCCCTAGGGTTCGCGGCAATGGTCAGGTTCGTGGCCAACCGGGACGATCCCGGGGGTGGGGTTCCACGTGGGACTTCCACCTCGCGGTCGATCACGCCGGAGGGCCTCGACCTGACTGTTGCTGCCCGGGGAGACTCGGTACCCTCCGGCTTGAGCTCCACGGTCCCCGTTCACTCTGGTGGTGCCGGTAGCGAGCGGGAGGGAGGGGATCCGGGGATGACGTCGGCTGATTCCTCCGCTGCGGAACTCCCTCCGGTCCCCACGGATTCGCCAAGGTCGGCTATGGATCCGGTGGTGCGGAGAAGGAGGGAGAGGCGCAGCGGAGGAGCGTCCACGCCGGTGCGGCCAGCATCCAATCCGATGCGGCCGGCATCCAGTCCGGTGCGGCCGGCGTCCAGTCCGGTGCGGCCGGCCTCCAGTCCGGTGCGGCCGGCGTCCAGTCCGGTGCGGCCGGCATCCAGTCCGGTGCGGCCGGCGTCCAGTCCGGTGCGGCCGGCATCCAGTCCGGTGCGGCCGGCGTCCAGTCCGGTGCGGCCGGCGTCCAGTCCGGTGCGGCCGGCGTCCAGTCCGGTGCAGCCGGCATCCAGTCCGGTGCGGCCGGCGTCCGGTCCGGTGGTGCAGCCGGCGTCCCGTCCGGTGTTGCTGCCGATGTCCTGTCCAGTGTCCAGTCCGGTGATCCAGCCGGCGTCCAGTCCGGGGACTGGGACTTCTCCCCACCCCCATGGACTGCCCCCTATGGGCCCTTGTTATTTTTGATGTCCCACCCTAGTCCTGTTGTTATTGTGTCTTGTCTGCCCTTGATTTTGTTTTCTTTGTTTTGCCTTGTCCTGTCTGTCTCCCAGTCTGTCTTGTCTCGTCTGTCTACCCCTTGGTGAGCACCTGGAGGTGCTCATTAAAGGGGGGGCTTCTGTCATGGCTCTGCTTCATTTAGTCATGTTTTTCTTGGTCCTGTAGCAGAGCCATGACAAAGCTTTTGGTTATGTGTGGAGAGAAACATATTATTGTCCTTTTGACAATAGTATACATTCTCTCCAGTGTCTCGTCATTGGCCCCGCCCCTCTCGTTTCCTTGTTACCTTTCCCTGAGTGTTTTATTACCCACACCTGCCCTGTGTCGTTATCCCTCGTTTGTCTTACCTATATATACCCTCTTGTTTCTTTGTCCTGTGCTCGTGGATTGTACTGCGTTGTGTATGTGCTTGTTCCTGTTTTTGCCAGTGTCCTGTTGCTGTTTAAATCCCAAGTTAAGTTGAGTCTTTGTAAGTTTGTTAGTTAGCGTTTGTATAGTGTGTTCTTTTACCCTGTCTTAATTTTTTGTCCTGTCAGTTTTAGTATCTAGTGTTGTTTGGTTTGCCCCATCGTGGGTTTTTGTTTTGTGTCCTGTTTATTATTTATATTAAAAGCCCTTGTTAACCCCTTCATCGCCGCTGCCTGCATCTGGGTTCTTTCTCCTCGCATTCCTGACAAGAATCGCATTCGAACCCATTGGCCATTATTATTATACATTTTGTCCACACTGGATGCGGCGCGGCCACTAATAATGAGATTTATTATTTATTTACATTTATCTTCTGGCTATAACATATGTATACAGTAGGAAGATAGACAACATGTACTGTATAACAATGAAGTATGAATATATGCACAAACAATGATTGGTATTACAAACTGGTGTTCATGGGGTCTGTACTGTAGGTCTTCATCGCTCTTCACTCTCTATATGCGCACTTTTAGTGTGTTAAATGCGACTCTCTGTCTTTAGGTTTGTGTATTCTCATGCTTGCCTTTGCACTGCGAGTCTCTGGTGACTCCACACGCGTCTACCAAAACGGGTTAACCACGCCTACTTACACTCTGAGGAATACACGGAAAAGAAAAATCTCTTACGGTTGACATTTTATTCCGCGGTAACGGCATATTCCGTCATTCCGCCCAGCCCTAGGTTTAACACTAGATGGTGATACTGACACCTGCAAAGCATTAGAATTTAAGGAAATTCCCTCTAAAGTGGCATGGATCTGACTAAATTGCGATTTTACGTTTCATCTTCAGCACTAATCAAAACATCCAAAAGCTGTCAGACTGCATTTTATTACACTGCCAATCATATTCATGTGCCAGCATGTTTATGCCCCGTGGATCTGCCTGACTTCAATCATGGCAAAACTTAAACGAATAAGATGTAGTCTTCAAGAAAACAGAACATTTCACTACTCAAAAAACTGATCACCTACATAAAAAAATTAAGAAAAATGAATTCTTGGTTTCATGACTCTGCTCAGACGGAGACATCAAAAGCAAGCGTCTGCCCGTTTAAAACATGACCGCTTTCCACGCACCCTCAAAAGACCTCATGACCGTGATGCAACTTGAGCTGAAAACACAGAAATACGCCCCACTGTATTTTTTAACTCGTATGATGGCTACAATATAATCATTTTGGCAAGTAAAGGTTTGGAAATGAACAATCCTACACGTATTGGCAATTCTCAGCAGCGTAGCAAAGCTTTCCAACACCCGCTTTGTCATTCAAATCGTGCCCGTTGACACACCAATCGCTATAGCAACATTAAACAAACAAATGCGAACAAACAGGAAACACTGCAAACATTATTAGGGGACAGAAACGTAACATATTGTAACGCAAAAGCTACATTTCCAGGCTTAATGTTTTACGTTTACGATCTAGAAAATATTCTCAAAATAAAACAATTTGCATCACCTGTGAAACGACTTTACTTTTCTTATGGCTTCACCACAAGCCACACCACATTTTTTAACCTCTTGCCTTCCAAATATCCACATTTGTTCCTCGCCGAATACCCTTCGTTTCAAATACACCACATTTTGGAAGCAAAACGTGGTGTGAATGACGTTTCATTATTTATGAGCATGTTAAAAGAAGTCGAAAGCAGACTCTAGATTTGAACACACACAAACATCTACACACACAATTTGCTTACCAAACCCGTAAGCTGTCAAGTTCAAATTGTGGAGCTCACATGAAGGTATGTTTTCATCACAGAAATACCGTGAAGACAGCACATCTCTCTCTCTCTCTCTCTCTCTCTCTCTCTCTCTCTAGCGTGCTAAAACTCTCAGGTGCCTGCCAGGGTGACATCACTATAACGTTGTGTTGTGTGACCCTGGGGATATGACACATGACTCCACTGCTGTTGTGCAGATACTTAAGAGAGGCGTGTGTGTGTGTTTATGAGTGTGAAGGGTGTATGCTTTGCTAACAACAGATCAGATCATGCTTGTATTTAAAAGTTATTTTATATGATGAGAGACCCTGAACAAAAGACAATGTTCAAATTGTTCAAAAAATTCAGACATTTTAACAACTTGGAATAACATGGAAGTATTTGACACCTTGCAGACATGAATTACAGCAAATGTAGTTGTATATTATAAGGGCTTATTTATGCGTTTAACTTTTTTAGATTAACGTTAAAATATTTAACGCAGCATTTTGGCATATTTGGTCATCCTTTGTCTAGCGTTACAATATATAATCGCACTCTTATTCATGTAAAGGCCTTTAAACCATTTAGGCGTGATTTGAAACCGTTGCTTTGACGCGTTCAGTATATATAAACAGCTTCTAGCTGTGGGATGCGTCACAACGCAACGCGACGGTGGTCCAGTCTGGTGTATACAGTCACGGCCTAAAGGCTGCGTCAGTGAATCTCTGTCAGGCAGCGCACCAGTATTAAGTTCTCTTTCATAATTGAATGAAAAAAACACAAGATTATGTCAGACCGTTTTGTCTAGCATTTTCGTAAGCACAAATTTCAATGTGTTAAATAAAATCATAAATGAATGCAAAGAGTTGTGAAAATGGGAAGGGCGTCAGACCTGCGTAGAGCGGCAGCTCTTAAAGGGGCCGCATTCTTAAACCTGCTGCTGTGACTCCTGTCATTAATGTTAATCAAGAACAAAAGAGGAAATCAATGTGTTTTGTAGCTTTAATTCTGTATTTAATTTATCATTAAAGACTGTAAAGTGTTTGAGAACTTAATTAAATTTCTGTATATTTCCTACCTGTTAGACATGGTAGCTCTCAATACTGTACTTCAGTATTGAACGGCTATTATTAATGTTAAAATAAAGAAATAAATCATCAATTTAATGGAGACATCAGTTGCAGTACTAATATCAGAATGTTGGCTTTCATTCATAAAATGGTGTTGTTAAAGAAATCTGTTGTTAAATGTGAAAGTATATTTAAAAACATGAATGTTATGTGTGATTAATCGTGATTAATCACAGAAAAAAAGTGTGATTAATCAGATTATCATTTTTAATCGACTGACAGCACTACATATTATATAATTATTTAATTATAAAAACAAATTTTTAGATTTTTTTGGAAAAATTTGACTGTTCCCTCCTACAGAAGAAAATGCTCTGTCTAAAATACATTTTATCATATCTTGCCACCTAAATGACCAATGATTTGAAAGTAGGGTTGTTAAACGATTAATTGCAATTAATTAGTCTAGTCTAGACTTAATATATGTCTGTGTTCTATGCATATTAGTTTTGTATTTATTAACACATACACATTCAAATTTAAGAAAAACTTAAAATATAAACATTGATAAACGTTTATATATAATTTAAATGATACATAAATATAAATAAATACATGTAAAAATTTCATAAATGTGTGTTCCTGTATGTGTTTATAAATACAAAATTAATATGCACAGTACACAGAGATATATTATGTAAACACAAACCTTTATTCTGGATGCGATTAATCATTTAGCAGCCCTATTTGAAGGTTTGCATTTTTTTCTAGAAATCCACCTAAGAGTGGCTTACCCATAATTATCTTTGCACATAAAACTAGACAAAGAAAACATACAGGAGCTTTACACGGCACCTTATGAAAGAATCTAGAATCTACTCATGTAAATCTCACTCAAAAATCTGTATAAATAACCCATCAGGTTTAACGCACTGAAGGTCATTGCAAATAATAAACAACAGTCGGATCGGATTCAGCACATTCAAGTTGGTCAGAAATGAGGATTTGAGTCCTGTCGCTCTGGATTAAAAAACACTCTAATCTCTGCGCTAGAGCTTCATATCTCTGCTGGGAATTTTGGGCTTCAGTATGTATTTGATAATTAATTTTGGCAAGAAAATGAACCAAAGGAAAGTTGCCTACTCACATTGCATGTTTAATTTTACGCACGTGCATTTGGGATAGTTGCATGTGACTAGACATGTGCACGGTTAATCGCGGTTACCACTAAATCCTGCTGAAACCGAGATGGCTGCGATAATGCAAGGTATCGATTATTTTATTGATGCGTAACTTGTCCGTGAAGCATGGCTCTGGGATCAGTAGGAAATGCTGCTCGATCTAAAAGCAGTGCGAGTTTGAGTCACTTATAACGTGCATTTGAAAAAGCAACACCCGTCAAACATGATCATTATAAATATACTTTATTATCATGAAAATACCTGAGGAGGCTTGAGGAACAGTGATAAAAACATGTCCTTAGGCATTTCCTAGAACTACATGTATTATGGTCTTCTTCTGCAGTGCATATTTGGAGTTTCTGCACGAGAGCGCCCTCTGGCTTTTGGATGCAGCAGCATTTTACCGTACTTCACTGACAAGTTGTGCATAAATCACGTGATATATATTTTCGGTTAATCGGGCAGAAGTCTACATGTGACACTATAATAAACACACAATTTCATTTCAAATGAATGACACACAGCAATTGCAAGTTTCCATTCATCATTTAACAAGTGTTCTACAGTGTGTCGGAGGGATAAAAATACACAAAGGCACACGTAACAGTGATCTAAACACGCCACACAAATCAGATCAGATCACAACCGCCATAGAAACATCAATGCCTTAAACAAAATGCATTTAAAATGTACGTTTTTTCTTTCAATAGGGAAAAATATTGATGATTCATAAAGAGAAAATATATTGATGATTCATTTTACCCTACAGACTGTCAAGTCAAATGCTTTCTAGAATAATATCACCCACAACCGACAGACAAGTGACAAAATCACTGTGTGACTGTGACAAAGCTTCAATATTTCAACATGAAAAATGTCAATAGAATTATAAAACAAACTTGCATTTCTTGCAAGATCTATTTTTGATCTTGTAAGGTCTATCTGTTTCAAACAAAATATATGAGGTGAATATAAATGTATGTCTTATATACAGTAAAATAACTGTCTGAAATGTGTCTGTGCTGGTCAGACAGTGAGACAGCTTTAAAATCCAGACTGTGTGTGTGTGTGTGTGTGTGTGTGTGCGTTTCTCCACAGGGGGCATTGTTGCATCAGGCAGCCGTGGGGTAGCTGTGGGTTAACGGGTTCATCCTGTATCCCAGCATGCACTGCTGTATCCTTTATGCCACACTCGATGTATGGGAGCCAGCGTGAAAGGAGATGATGTGCGCATATATATATATATATGTGGATATGTCAAGAGCAGTTACTAGAATGGTACCAAAAGCATACCTTAATGCAAATAACATGTTGCATTTTTATGCAACCTGCCACCGCATACAGTTGAACGCAGGAGCAGAAACGCACACTACAGATTAGTACTGTGACTTGTTCACCTCAACAGCTGTCAAGGAAACTGAGAAACTGCAGAAACATTTTCACAAAGAGCAGGTTTCACACGCTTAAAACAAACCCTAAAAAACTAAGAGGGCAGATCAAGCCACCTGTAAGAAAGAAAAAAACATCTCAATTATTTCTCCGAGACATCAATGAGAGCCAAGGAATTCTTTCTTTTCCTAAAGTCTCCTGAGAAAAAAAGAGGCAGATATCTCACAAAAGTCTCCATTAGAGTTTCAGAAGATTTCTCAACAACGTCACCGGAGCTCAGATTCTGCAATCTGAAGTCAATATTATTGAAGATCTCAAACATTTCTCATCCCATTTACTTAAATCGAGATTACATCACCAAAACCTTCTATATTCATTTTACAGCTCTATACTCTTTATATACCTCTACCGATTGTTTTTTTTTTAATGTTTTAACTACCATTTGAGACTAAGTTGATACAACTGAAACACAGCTGAGAAATCCATAAAATCTGTTAAACTTCGAAAGAACAACCTCTGAGCAATAACATTTTCCTCAGGGCACTCAATCTCCAGACAGGGCCAACAAATCAGTGAAAACATCTGCACTAAATGTCCTTCAATGTGAAATTGAGTCCTTCAGTAAACTATTCAGACTCCATATGCATTATGACCTCATTACAGAAGGCTCACTGTGGCCCAGCGCAGCTCAGAATCTGAAGTACATCACGTTAAAACTCGATTTGACTTCATTGTCAAAGCATCATCTTACCAGCATCGGCTCTGAACTGCAACATTCATTTAGTCTTATGGCAAGAGGCTTGTGAATGACAACAAACATGAGATACTCTGAAATGAATGCCACCCTCTTCACGGCTGGGAAAACCCACAAAGAATTCTGGGTACGTTTGAAGTCCAAAGCTTTTATATTAGGATTGTTGGAAGAAGCTGCAAAGCCCTCTTTAAAATGAGGTGATGACAACCTCGCCCTGCATGTATTCTTGTCATACAATATGCAATTTATGATTTGAGCTCCGTTTCAAAGTAGGTTTGATGAATCAAAAGATTAAAGGAGCTCCCTAGAACTAAAAGAAAACAAAGCCAACATTTAAAAGAAAGTACATTAACAGACTTAAGTCGTCTTTGAAAACATCAAGGTTTACAGCCTCTCTGCAAGAACAGACAGAACCAAAGAAAGTCATAAGTACATGCCTAAGGTGGATTTTTTTATCGCTTAAGGGGTCAAAGGGGTTGGGTCAACAGAGATCTTGCAGTTTACAAAGTAGTGTCAGTAAAGGAAGGAACAGATGAGAACGGAGAGAATGTTTGAAAGACAAATTCAAGGAAAGGGGAGTAAAAAGATTGTAAAAAAAATGTCTGGATGTATCTACAGCTTTTGACAATGTTGATCTGTGCTCTCTGTTAAACGGACGTCATAACAGTAGATTATCAAAACAAGCTGTTGAATAGTTTTCCAACTAACCTTCCGCTTGAACCCAAAACGGCTCCAATAATTCTGTTTTGACAATTTCCAGGAGTGATTCTTGATCAATAACATATGCGATAGTTTCACGTGATTGAGAAATGCCATGTGGTACATAGAAAAAGTCACTACTGGCAAAGTTTTGTCACCAAAATGACTAGATATTGTAAGATTACTGGACAAAATATCTAAAACTGTTATCAATTAGTAACATTGTATTTTGTATTTCAGCGATCTATTCTAGTATTCTAGTATATGAATGCAAGTTGTGCTTATCTAACACATCATTGCATTTAATTTGTTAAAAGTTTGAAATCGCCATCTCTGAAAATAAGAACGCAGTAACACTGATGGTATAAATTTTGAGAAGAGCAAAGAGAGACTCATGAGAACGAAATCTCTAGAATCCAAATAAATCACAGACAATGAAAACATGGTGTGTAACAGTGTGCATTCAAGTGTTTGTGTGTGTGCGTTTATATGGCGAGTACATGGCATCTCCGAACGGCCTGCCAATACTTCAGCCTTCCCATCCAATCAGGCTCTAGAAAAGTCTTTCTATTCACTGCATCCAAAGTGTCTCTGCATGAATCTGGAAGAGGGAAGCATCGAGCACCAAGAAACAAACGCAAAGCATTCACAAATAACAATCAAACTCAAACACGCTCCAAGAATCAAAACAGCTTGTGGTACATAACAGTGTCTCTAAAGCCACCGAGTGGGAGCACAGTGGACCATTTTCTCAACAAACCCACAGCAATTCAAAATAAATAATACTGTATCTGATGTCTGCTGAGATGGTAATGAAACACATATGACCAGAGATGTCAAATAGCACACAAGAGAGGCCAAAAATATGTGAGTTTGTTATCCCTTACGAAACAAAAATATATGGGAATATACTGGAAAATATAATGCAATACATAAAATTGTTGCTGTCCTTCTGAAACCTTGTATATGCCAAATTTGCTGTTTTTCAGGAAATGTAAAAAACGCTAAACTTTTTCAATGATTGCATACTGTGTTGTCAAAGTTGACAAGCACTTTTTAATACCTTTTATTGGTTAGATATTTGCAAAACGCAGTAACATAAAGGGCCACTATTAATAATGATTTATGGCAAAAAATTAAAATCACGAAATATGGAGATAAGAGGTTTCAGAAAGACAACATTTCCATGTTTTGGAACCAAGCGCTCATATTTTTTAATAAATGAAAAGTGGAAATTCCACAATATTTTGTAATATATTCATGTAGTATTCTATACATTGTCAACTATATACATAATTTTATATACTGAGAGTTAATATATAGAAAAATATATTTTGTTTGCGTAAGGGACATGTGCAAAAGGTCTTCTCCATTTTTACATTTTTTTTAAATTTTATAAGGTGGCCGACGTTTACGCATTTTATTTCCAAACGATATATTATTGCATTGAGTGTGTATTACGTACATGACCACATATGCAGTGGATGTTTACCTATTATTATGAAAAGTAGACAATATTGGAACAAATATTAATAAAAGTTTTTATGACACAACGCATGCAGAAAGTGCTTCGGTGTGCATTACTAAACATAAAATGATATGTAATGGTTTAGGGAACATCGTGTCTAGACATGCTTGCATTAAAATAACATGCAGCTGCCACACTTCAATTCACAAGCAACACAAACAATAGTCTATTCATATTTTACAGCTCATATAATTAAGCAAAAGTTATTTTTATCAATTAATTAAATAATTATTTTAAAATACTTTTTTTTTTAAGATTAGTTTTTTGCCATTTTGGCTTTAATTGTACAGCTTTTAGTGGTAGAGAGGACAGGAAGCGAAGTGGGAGAGAGAAGGGGGTGGGTTCGGGAAAGGACCACGAGACGGAATCGAACCCGGGTCGCCCGATGCGCAACCGCGACACATGTCGGAGCACTGCCCACTTGGCTATCGGCTCTGACTTTAAATACATTTTTATTAAAAATCATTAACATTCAATGTATCTTAACTAAATAAAAACATGACTAATACATGCATGGTCAAGAAATTATTTTTTTATCTGTGTGAAAAAAATAGCTGGAGAAGCTGATTTGCTAATTGGTCAAATACAGTCACATGGTTCAGACATCCAATCCTGCCCCATCTAAATAATAATCAACTATTACTCGCTGGTTCTGTAGGATCAGCTGTTATGCATTTCAGAGCTTTAATGTGATACCATGCCGAGTCTGATTCTGATGCAGTCAGATCCCAAATAATCAATGTACAAAAAACGTCTGATTGCAGACTGAAAGAGCCTTTCAAGATGAAAACATATCAGATCGGGGCATTTGGTTAATTTAGAATAAACTGTTTACAATCATTGTACTCCAGATATTGTAAGCCCAACAGACCCAATACCACATGTTCCACTAAATCTGGGTCTTATTTTTAATATAACTGGAATAAAAAGGTGACGTAGTGCAGATCATCTTGAAAAAACTATGGGCCGTAAGTCTAGTAAGAAATAGTTTGACTGCATCGATCCGACTACAAGGGATTTTGTCATTATTCTGGTGAATCCCACCACAATCCCTGACCTGCCGTGAAGCCTCAACAGACTTCCTGCAAGACATGCAGGGGTTCAAATCCCATTAAAAGTTTCCATTTTAGGCAACAAGACAAAATGATCTTTAATCTCAACTGTAGCACACCAGAATGCCAAAAATATATCACCTACTGCCGCACATTTGAAACTAACGCAGGCTCTCCTGAACACACATCAACATTATCCTGCTAATGACGCTGGGAACTCCAAAAAGCCCCCTTTAGCCGGTCTGGGTAATGTTGTGTTGACTGATAGCCAGATAAGATACCAGTAAATCTCTCTCCTAAGTCACCCATGACCAAAAATCATTATAATTGTTATAAAACTTTTCTTGCCTGGGAATACGCTAAACTGGCGATGAGAGACTAAAAATACGACCGGCCTAGTGAAAATCTAAATCTCTACAAATCCTTCCAACCACAGCCGTAAGTTGTCAACCTTGTCCGCCGATCCTATTGGGTTCCCATTTGCACGGATGCAGCACACGGCGGTTTTCCTACCGACCTACATGGATACACATGGATACATGCGAGGAGAAGTGTAGATGTGTAATGTTACATGAGAAAAGCACAAGGTCGACCCCTTAGTTTTTACCTTCCCGTTCCCAATCAACACTCCCTTGCAAGAAGGCAGAACAGAAGTCAGGCGGTTCGTACAATCCATAAACTTACTCAACCGGCAGAGCGCCACCACCACCCTAAAAATATCTCTAAGCCATGTGAAGAATTTGGAGTAATTTGTTTTCTGCAGGTTTCAACCGATATCACGGGCTGAAGTAAAATAGAAAATAGTTGATTGTCATTTCTGTCCTGTGTGACAGCAGATGAAATAAAAGGGTGTTTCTAAGAGCCTCAGAGAATGTGAAACAGCCCCAAAACCGTAAAAGGTCACCCAACAAATGAATGTTGTGTGAGGAACCAGCAAAACCTAAAGAAACCTATGAAACAAATTGGATCTGACAGTTACATCAGAGTGCACGATTTTCAGAGATTAACAGCAAATATTTTCAGTCTGTTCTTCACATAAAACTATCGTTGGGATTTAGATGATTTGGAATATATTGCACAAGTCAAAAGGATGGTGTTTCTAAGACTCCCTGGGATTTCAGAAATCGTGGAAACCCAGAGAAGGCCACTTGAACATAAACTAACAAAAGACTTCATCTCCTAACAAAAACCAACAGTCTTGCATACTTTATAAACCCTGACCACAGGAACTGTCATCTGCTTCGATGAAGATAATGTGTTTTAAAGAACTGTACAGTACAGTCAACTTTAGATTCACAATATGACTATATATTTAGATGAGGCAGTCCACTATTTGACCAAACTTTACAACAGAACGCCTCGCTAGTTGATGAATCAGAAATCAACCTGGGTTCACAGCCCCACACATTGAATCTCAAGATAGTGCTTTGGGCCCAAATGCCACACAATGACATCATTTAACCTCTGACCCCCACTGTTGCTAAGAAACATGAATACTCCTTCAATTCTTCAATTCAGCTTGCATTCAAAGTTTATCCAACAGCACAAATCAGTATACGTTTAAACTTATCTGTGCATCTTTACATACGTCCCCTAAACGAATGATTCGCCAACCAAAAGATGACAAGATATTATTGGGATCAACAAGCATTGTACCTTACTTCAGGGTTCCTATTGTTAGCAACACTGTGAGAGCAAGAAGGTCTATTCTCATTTTAGCTGGTGAGACTGCTGGACATGGACTAACAGAAGAGGGATAGGAGGTAATCCACACTCGCAGCCTCTTAAATCTCTTGTTAACATGGAGGAGGGCAGCAGTAATGGGGGATCTGGCAAAGAGGTAATAAGAGTATATTTAACGGGAGTTCACTGTTGTTTCAGGACTTGAGTTTGGGTCTGGAATCTGTCTGCAGTGATGTGGTATAATGACACCCAACAGAAAACCTTAATGAACCGATCAAAATATGAGATGCAGCTTACACTGTTACCAGTCAAGATGCATAACTATCGGACCCTCCCATAGCGATAAAAACACGTGATTAAACATAGCCCAGACCCCCCAATACAGTACTACCACACATTTTAGAGTGGCCTTTTATTGTGGCCAGCCTAAGGCACACCTGTGCAATAATCATGCTGTCTAATCAGCATCTTCATATGCCACACCTGTGAGGTGGATGGATTATCTCGGCAAAGGAGAAGTGCTCACTAACACAGATTTAGACAAATTTGTGAACAATATTTGAGAGTAATAGGCCTTTTGTGTACATAGAAAAAGTCTTAGATCTTTGAGTTCAGCTCATGAATAATGGGGGCAAAAACAAAACTGTTGCGTTTATAATTTTGTTCAGTGTATGATACAACTACAACTGGTCTCTGCATATTAAAAATTAGGCATGAGAATCATGAGAAATGTAACAATTCCGGTTATGAATCCAATTTCTTTGAAAAATGTAGGTTCCAGAATAGTTTCATTGATGATTTTAAACAGATTAATAGTATAACGTATAATGTTGAAAACAATACTAGACAAACAAAAGAATATTTGCATATGTGGTAGCATATTTCAATTCTTAATAAAATATTACGGCTTACTATAAACTCACTGTGTGTATGTTAACCACATCTCACAAAACATCATTTGGTTCCAGTATTCAAGTAATGGAACTATGAATAATAAGCTTTAAAAGCTTTCAAATCTAGTGACAGAATAAGCATCCAGATTCAAGCATGATTTGTGCAGGACATTAAACTATCAAATGGATTCCAAACCTAGTTTTGTTTATTCTTGTCCTTAAAAACTTGGAGTGGCCACTTTGCGTGAGCTCCAGATCCAACAACACCCAGCCTGCACTCACGCAACACAATTTTCAGACTGTGTGGAGTGAAAACTAAAAATAGATGACCTGCATCTCTAACAACAGACATAATCATCTCAACGGCCGGATTGAAAATCACCGCTTCGCTACAATTTCTGCACCAGCTCGGAAACAGAACGAGTGGGATTAGATTGAAGAACAAACGCAGACGGGTTTAAAAATCACAAACCAATAACGCTTCACTTGTTCAGACTGACCTGTTATCATGAATCCTCTGGGGGAGTAAGAGAAGAACTGTTTAGGGTAGTGTTTATGGAGTCTGTAGTCTTTCTCGCTCCGTGACCGGTTGCGTTCAGAAGCCCGGTCGGAGAACTCAGAACTGGGCCATGCCCTCCGAAGAGTGGTGCTGCGTGTTTTTTTCATTGTGAGCCCGGAAAAACGCAGCGTCCGCCACACCTGCGATATCACCAACGCGATCGCGCTTCGGACATGTCACTCTTTCACCTCTCTCTTCTGTTAGTCCGATCCGTGGGTTGCAGATGCATGCAGCGATGCATTACCTTCCTAATCCTGGATTATACTTTCTGGCTTCAAGTGCAAAGAGAGGCACACATGCACGCTCTCACATGCTCTGCGATTTCAGCGCCATGTGGATGGAAGACGAGGAGGTGCGTGGGAGTAAAGGGGGCGATGAGACACGCTGGGGAGAGATGGGAGGAGGGGGATGCGGAGGGATCAGAGCGGGGGGCTGAAGGGTTTTCGCACCGTGAGAAGAACCCTAGATTCAGACAAAAGATCAATTCAGCTGAGCTTCAGTCCACTAGTGCAGAACCACAGACAAAAGACTCCCTCCAAAAACAAATGAGAGTTTGAAAAGCGAAGAACCGCGGAGGAGGGCAAGTAGAAAACGCTCTCGACGTGTGCAGGGCAGGGGTCCGTTAACCATGCAGAAATCAAGTACAGAATATCCAAGTGCCCCCTCCTCTCCGATTCGAATCCTAGAAAACCAGACTTCAATTCATGAAGAAAAACAACTCACGGAGACGTCCTGATGTTCTGCAGGAGTGCGCTGGGAGAGAGGACCATGTGAACAAATCTGAGCGGATCTCTGATGCCTTCATCACTTGTGTGATAAACATTAATGCACACAATTTCACGTCTGAGCGGGACTCATGCAGAGCTGAGGAACACCACACACACACACACCTCCTCACAAATGCTTCTGGAGGAGCTGTCCGTCTCTAGACTCGTTGATCCGGTCAGGGTGCGCTTCTCGCAAGAAAACCTTCAGGGCTATCGCTCTAGCAGTCTGGCAACCTGCCCAAGCCAATGAAAACGCATCACTGTATTTACACACGCAAGCTCTTGATTCAGTCAAACCATCATAGCCAAAAGCGTGCGAGGACAGACGTGTCGCTTATCAACAGGGAGCAAATGACAAAAGAGCTACAGCTTGCACTGCTATCCAAACTCCCTGTGCTCCCTCTCGTTTGTTTTTTTCCTTCTGAAACCCCTCCTTCCTTCAGGCAGTCATTCGCAATTCACACTAGCTCGTGACGGTCGAAGCACCAGCTGCAGGAAAATTCCTCTGGAATGCATTTAAAACGTTCGCCGCACGGCAGCCCGAGCGGGAATGGGGGTTCGGTGAGCAGCGCGGGATGGGGTATGAGTCCTCCCTCCCTCAAACGCTCGCTCTCTTTTCTCTCTCGCTCAGCCGCACTGTCCTCCCCGTCTACCTCTGCTGACAGGAGCGCAAATGCGCAGCTGTTTGGAAACTCAGCCAATCAGTCTATGACAGCACGAGAGAGAGACAATGTGACAAGACTCTTTCTCTCTCTTTCATACACACATTGTATTTATTTAGTTAGTGACGCTGAGGAATATAGTGAGCGCAGAGGTCCAAATCCACTGGAAAAAATCATTTTCAAACTTTATATTTTGTTTGCTAATAAAAATATGTACATCCCTTAAACATGAAATATTTACAGGAGAAAGGAAACTAGAAAAAAATAATTTGACAATAAGGTATGAAAAAACGGTTCTTTTTTAAAGAAGATTGTTTCTCCTTTTAACCAAAAATCTCACTAAAAAAATAAATATTGTGTTTCATTTTGCTTCTCCAGTAAATTTGTTTTGTTGTAAGGATGTTTGAATTTTTTATGGTATTTTACAGCATCTGCATTTAAGAAAAAGTTTACATTTTTAAAATGTAAAATTGCAAAAACTGCATGCATTTGTCAGATATTTTTATCCAAAGTGGTTAACAGTGCATTTTGAGTATACGTTGTTATTAGTCCAGACTTTTCCTGGGATCGAACGCATGACCTTCGAGTTGCTAACACAATGTTCAACCATTTGGGATACAGAGGACTCTCAAATTGAGTTTGAGTTCGCAACAATTTCTCAAACTGTCTTTAAAACCACCAAGATACCGTTCAAAGAGAGTTCAATATGACTTCCTTATTTGAGCAATAAGATACATACATTTTACAGCTCTATTCTCTTACTGTATCTCAACAATATTCTTATTTGTCTTCCTACATCTTTCTCTAAGACATTGAAACATGCTTCGGAGTTCTTTAGACATAAAAATGTCCATTAATACAGGATCTATTAAAAGCACCACGTGTCATTTGTTCCAGAATAATTTGGCTCTAGTTGTAGTTTTTAGAGTTGTATTTAACTAGGCTTCACTTCATCTCACTCAGCTCCTCAGGGCAGATCATTAATCAGAGAGAGGATGGTCCTCTGTGCCCGGCCAACTGAACAGCGCAAAACTAATGCCTTTCCAATAAGCCACAGGTTAAAGGTCACCCCTTTATTATGATCAACAGTCTATGGCCAACAACCTGGCCTAATCTTTGACTAAGTATAAAATAATCTTTATGAATGAAAACAAATGAAGACGTTGCAGGATGAAACAACCACAAGAAAACAGCCAAAATAAAAAATATTGGATGTGACAATTTAATACAAATAATAATACTAAGCTCTTATATGATTCAATTTAAAATGTAATTCTATTCCAAAGAAAAAGCCCTTCAAACTCGTTTGAGTTTGGGAAATGGTTTGGATGAGCGCTGATGTTTTGCAGGCAGAACGTGTTGGGTTACAGAGCTCCTAACGGAGTCATGGAGAGCAGAAACCTGCTGCAGGTCAACCTTCACCTTGGAGCACGAGTACAGACTTTGCAGGAGTCTTGGCAAATGCTGTTTACAACTTTCTGTGAGGCCTAAAAGTTTAAAGGTACAAAATGTATCTAACCCGTGTAGCTCTGGTAGAACATTGCCCTAGCCAAGATCGCAGGTTAGATGACCAGGGAACACCTGAATTGAAAGCATGTATGACTTTGGTTAAAGCATCTGACAAATATATAAATGCATGTTTTAGATTTGCTGGTTTAACATTCTGTAAACAATCAGCATGCTGAATTATTTTGCTGTGTTGTTTACTATGCAACTAGGGATGGGTATCGTTAAGATTTTATCGATATCGATACTGCTTATCGATACCGGTACTTATCAATACTGTTATCGATACTACGCTCTATAATTTGATGCAAAAACACATGATGTGACAAGATGTTAAACATTTTAAGTTTCTTTATTACAGTTGAGCTTTAGAACGGCAGTTTACAAATACTTCTGAGCAAACAGAAAATGCCACATAACAAAACGTGTGTGTGTTCCTTAGCATACCACTTACGGCACTTAGCATGTGCATAGGAGCACATCATAATGTAATTCAACATATTTACTTTACATCACTATGGTTATTTGGCTGGTAGACCGTATTTCTTTTTTCCTTTCTGGTTTTAGGTCTACATAAATTTAAGTACTATTAGTATAATAAAGTAATTTTTTAAATTATATGTACTATTTTTTATAATTTTACTAGCACATTTACTTCAATTTACTAAAGTAAGTAAATATACTCCGTGGCCGAATTATTAAAAACAATGTTATAACTTGTTCTCAAATAAAGGACTTTTATTTTGACGGGTTTCCGCAAAGGGGTGTTTGACGGAAGCTTCCTCGTTGTGAAACACAGACGCTGAAAACTCCACAAGCGCAACCATGCCACTCTTTCACTCATAAACACACAAAACAAGCAGATTGCAAATACATCGCGGAAATCATATGACCCTAGATATCACACATACGTCGAGGAAACTTCATCATTTAGGGATGGAAATGACAGGCAGCAGCCTCTAATTTGTCATTTAACACACGAATACACAGATATAAAACAACGCAAGTATCGATAACAGTATCGTTTGTCATGAAGCTTATCGATACTCTGGTATCGACCCAATTATGTACCAGTCCAAAAAAGCACCGGTTCTCGGTACCCATCCCTATATGCAACTGTTGCTTTCGTCCAATAAAAACGCTGGCAAGATGGTTTCCAAACTGGAAAAGCATATGCAGCCATTTCATGCCTTGCAAACCCTTAACGCTTCATTCCTCTCTTTCTCCACGGCCGCAGAGATGCTTTTCACGTCCAGGCTTGGCACGTAATCTCCGGGCCACGCTACAGTGCCAGCTCTAGGGGTCCGACTTCACGTTATTCTGGTCTGCTGTTGGTCGTATTTCAGGCTGTGTAATGTCAGGACCGCCAGTGATGACAGGAATGCAAATGAAGGCCCACGCAGTACACGCCTCTCCTTCCAGAGAAAGCTGACAGCATGACCCCTGGAGGGTGTCAATGAAGCGTAGTGCAGCCAGGCGTAGAACGATCCATGGGATTGATGGGTTGGCATCTTAAAAATTTCTTAAGAAAACTTCTTAAATAACTACTTGAGAGTTGAGAAAACCTTAAATGACAAAATATACAAACGGTTAAAAGTAAAGGTATTCTGCAAACAGCTCCCTTCTTTCCTTGACAATAGATCGGAATTCGACCAGTTTTATATACATATACACAAATATATGTAAATAAACTATAACATATCTATTGTGTATACACTCAGTCTACTCCATTTCATGCCAGACCCCCCATGTCTGAGAAAAACGTGTTGTGAATTACGACCCCTGCCCCCCGCTTTCTAACCCAACTGTGTTTTCTCTCTCACACTCTGCTTTTTTAAAATATCACCACAAGATCCGTAAGAAGCAAACTGATACTCCCACGCCAAACAATCCTAAACACGCCTCCATTACGGAGTGTCAGAAAGCGCTCGGAGCTACACAAACAGCTGTGCTTGCCCGTGTTTAGGCGGTTCAACCTCCAAAAATTCCACAAATCGCACTAACAATCACAATCGTAATAAAACAATTGGACAACTCCATCTTGGGCTCAACTTGTTTTTTTCTGGAGGCTGTTATTTTACGGGATGAAATTCATCTCAAAATGATTAACAAATGCTTGCGCAGTCATCCGTGAACATGATACATGTTACGCATGTATTTTACTATCCACGAACAAATGCCTTATGATTTGAATCTGTGAAATTTAGATTTTTATAAACATGAGACGATTTGTACAAATAGAGACAGATTTTTGAATACAAATGTTGTATTTTGTGTTAATATATAATCATTTTGCACACACCAAGGACAAGTTGTGCATTTGTGGATCAGGCAACACACGTGCATTCATCCTGTTCTGTGCATTTGAATTTTAATACTTTCGTTTCGCCGTTTTCAGCATTACACAACCCACATACAAACAAGCATCAATAAATCAGCTGACGTCTACACGTTATTTTTCTTTAATAAATGTCTCTCATTCCGTGTCTGTGAAATTCGGAACCGAATGAATATGAATAACTTTGTACAAACGGTACAATATACTGTATATTGATATATTGATATTGATAATATATATAAAAAATATATATTATTTGCGAATGCAAATGTTCTCTTTTGAATTAAAATATCATAAGTTGCGCATGTCTATTAGAAAACGTGCATTTGTGGATCAGGCGACACACGTGCATTCATCCTGATCTGTGCATTTGGATTTTGAGACTTGTTTCAAAATTTTGAGAATTTTGATTTTGAGACTTTGTTGGACAATCCACACACAAATAACTTCCGATCCACACACAAAGAAAAGCAACTACCACTAGATGGCAGTCTCACGGAGCTTTACAGAACTTGTTGGCAGACTGCATATATATGACATTCGGTTGACGTTATAATCTCTGTTTTTATCACATGACCAAACCAACTTCATGACACAAGGCTCAGTTTGTTGAATTTTCATTCTTTTTTTATGTAGTGTATGGCTTCACAATAGCCTACATTGCTTGCATTCAAAAAGGGCTCGAATTTCGCTGCGGGACTGCACATAATTTGAAATTTTCCCGTCTAGCTTTAATAATGTGAGAAATTGACTTACAATCAAAATGACGATCTAAAATAACCCGTTTTTCAGCGTATTAGGCGTGCGATAAATTTTTAGTTCACATACATTTATGTTTATTTTGGGTAGAATAGCGATGAATAGAGATTGCATAGAAGTGCAGTATTGCACACTGTTGTAATTGCACATGTGCAAATGTTTATAAATAAAGCTTTACGACTTAAAGAACATATATATGGAGGACAAGAAATGACGCAAGTATAAATACATAAATGAATATATTAATACATGTTGAGCCATGCGTGTATTGGCCTAAGCCCTGTGTACGACAGGCCTTGAGCCACAATGCAAAAAATTCTGCTACCGATCGATTCTTTATTCTGATTCATGGCACCTGATTCAACTCATCAGGTCATTAGTAAAGCATTTCGTAAACCGGTTTGGTTCTTTCTAAAGCCAAAGAGCACACGTGTGGAAGAACTCCGTTCAATACCAACCAAAATGCCTGAGGTATGCTGTGATGGAGGTCTACAGCAGAGAGGTTGTGTTAGTGGTACTGCCTTTGATACATTCTGATAAAATCTGCATTATGCATCATTTGGATGTTTGGAAAAATGCAAAAACTTAATTTCCGAAGTATTTATACAGTGTAAATTAAAACATTTCCGTGAAACATGCAGTCCTTATTTGCCATTTCAGTACAAACCCTACAATTTAATGATGTGATTTAAGCCCTGAATCCACTATAATCTTTACGGCCTGCCATGTTTACGAGCTCCTAAATTACTACGGAATGTCACAATCTTGGCCTTCTGCCCAGCTTTTACCACTTTACGTTTGCATAAAGTTTAACGTTTTCTAACTGTTCTCACTGCTTTACACCTGTAACAATCCCACGATCCCAACACAAACCTGATAAACCTAGAATGCCACAGGCGGTCCTACACAATTCATCCAGAAACTCTACACACATACTTGCTTTGGATAACAGCATCTGTCAAATGCCTAAATGTAACTAACCTGCAATGTTTTGTACATGGGTACATTTTAGATGGTTTGCATTATAACGACAGCAAAATAAAGCTTTGCTGTCTGCTCTTCATTTTACAGCTGATACCAGATGAATGTTTTACATTATGTAGTTGGTCGGAGGACAAACATCTGACAAATGCAGTGAGTTATTTAAACTGGATGTGTTCTTTTCCCTCATATATCAAACTGCCATATAAACAAAAGGGACATATCATGGAAAACACAAGTTTTCTTACATTTATGAAGTAATGGATCTTGACATACTATAGATTAAATATACTCATGATCCCATACTTAAAGGTTACTCCTCAATCCACTCAGACTATTTATCAAAGCTAAGGTGCCAGAATGGGTCATTCATAAATATTTTGTGTTGTGACATCACAATGAGTGGACCATTGCACGACTGCCTAAGCTTTCGTAACAATGTGTATTTTTGAAAGGCTGGGTTAAAAATTCTCGAAACTATTCTTAAAACAATGTATTGTTCTTAAGATAAATTATAGGAAGCTCATACAAATAATAAATTCTCAAATATTTTAAGAACATCCTCATTTTTTTCAAAAGAATAAAATGGCATATGCTTTGTAAATCAATCTTGAGAAAAGTTTTTTCGGGAAAACAAAACATTCCTGACTTTTTTCTTAACTTAGATTTTAAGAAAAAATATGGCAGTTAGGAAGAATTTTCTTCTTAAGAATGTTTTGTGAACCCGCCCCCAGATCCTGATCCTGAAAAATCCCTGGAAGTTTTTTTAATGTGTGCATTTCACTTCAGAAGATGAATACATTGTGAACCCGAATGCTCAAAGTAATTAAACAGATTAAGTAAAAAACTTAATTTTATTGAATTTTATTAAAAAGTTCAACTTAGATATATTAAGCTTCTGAAACATATTATTCCTTTTTGAGTAAAGTATAATGATTATTTTTGATTAACTTGAAGTTTTGAGTCAAACCCAAAAAAGCTAATTTGCTCCTTGTTCAATTTACTTAATTTAATGATGTTAATTCAACAATTGGTTGAAAAGGATTTCCAGTTCCCAGCAAGCTTTGCGTCAGACTGCATTGGGAGAGTACGTTTTGAAATATGATTATTTTGTGTGTTTTTCAGTCAAGTTAAAGACTTGATAGCGTTTAATGTTCATTTATCTTGGATATTTGAAAGAGTTATATTTTTCAGTTTGGTGGTTACCATTGATCAGAAAAGTGGTGCATGTGCTTAGGCTGTTGGAGGCCACATGTAATCTGTAGCATGTGTTGTTTAACCAATGAGCAATAACTGTGCTAATACCAGTTCTGAAATCAGTTTCTTCTTGCTCATTTAAAAGACTAAGGCCCGGTTTCACAGACAACGCTTAGTTTAAGCCAGGACTATGTCTTAGTTAGGATATTTAAGTCGCTTTTATTAAAATGCCTTAGATAAAAACATTACTGGTTTGTGATACAAATCAATGGCACTGACATATTTTAAGATATGTCAGGGCAATTTATTTTCAGTTAAGACAGATCAAACTTTCATTTTAGTCTGGGACTAGGGTTAAGACTTGTCTGTGAAACAGGGCATAAGAAATATGTATAATGAATGAAGCTAAAAAATCAAGTTTAGTCAACAATACTTCTTTGTGTACTTATTTTTAAATTTCTGCCTACTTAATTTCATGAGAAGGATAAATGAACATTTTAAGTCATGCTAAATAGAAAAATTGAGAACTTGAATTTAATAGTAATCAAAATCTGAAAGTTCTGCTTACTTAAACCAAGAACTTCTTAAACTTTGACTTAAACTTTGAGTTTTGCAAACTTATCCGGGTTTACAGTTTATAATATGAACTTCGCCTCCCACCCAGCAGATATTGCCGTAGAATGCCCTTAAGTAAAAAAATACACCCTCTGCTAAGAGACTTTTTCGAACACCCAGGGATATAATCACAGTAGAAAAACGCTAACTGAAGTCAGAGTGTGTCCATCAGCCGTTTTTCTTAAAAAAAATCAAATCAAATGTAATTTCAAACGTTCAGAGAAAAGGTGGAAAATTACTGATAATTTTTTTTTTAAAGAAATATTGAATAAAGTCCTTGTAAAGAAAGCAATTTGAATTGAAGGGTGTGCAGAATGCTAAGTGTACTGTAGAATCCACTCCGTGTGTATGCCCTTAGAGAAAAGCGGCAGTACCAAACTGCTGCCAATGAGGCCAGGCCTCTGGACTCTCTCTTCCACAGCCTAATTTCAGCACACAGCACGCAATTATGGCCCTCCACGAAATAAATATCCAGTGCCAAATGACCTCTGCCAAACCGCAACTCAATGGCTTCAATCCAAAACTCAAAACCATACATGAGGAACCTCAACATTCATTAGATACCTGAGCTCAATATTTTCACCATTGCAGGTATTTCCATGGATCTCGAGGGACTGCAGACTGATCTGTGTTTAAGTCCTGTACATGTCATGTGAAATAATGATTTCAAAGCAAATGAACTACTGCTGGCCCAGTAGCAGTGTACTAGTTTTACAAGGCAGTTTTAAGCTCGCATTCCTGAGTAGAAAGTTTAAACATATTCTATATACAGTATGAAGAGCATTTTTTCCAAGGTTGGTCAAAGTTAGCTTTTTCATGGCCATTTCCACCCTATTTCTGACCCCTAAAAAGACTTTTTCTTCTACGTTCATCCGTTAAAGACCACGGTTTCAACTGCCGGTGGACCTTTAGGGATGGGCACGAGCACTCGGACACGACAGCGACGATCGATGACCCTTTCTGATTGGTTAAGCTGGCATTTCGGGTGGTACCCAGAGATTTGATTGGTTGCGTTGCGAGAGTTTGCGGTCCAAGTCCGGAGCACAGAGAAGAGCATATTGAAATCTTACAGCGATGCCTGGTTTCACTTTGATAAACTTGACGAAAATACAGTCAAGTGCAAAATGTGCAGCGCCAAGCTTCTTACAAAACATACAAATCTACTACAAGTTTGATTCGTTATCATCTTATGCTCGCCCTGCTCCACACCAGTATATTTGGACACAAAAATTGTCAATTTTTTTATAATCTAACAGTATTGATTTAATTATTTACTCAATCTTGTCAATTTTTAATCAACATAAATTTTCGTATCAGTGTTGTAATTAAAATGTTTTCATTGTCACCATGAGGGACACGCCCCCCCCTCTAATGCCCCGCCCACAATTAATCAAGTACTCGTTTTTCAAACCTGTCCAGTACTCGAAATGAAATATGATCAAAAATGCCCATCCTACGGACCATCATACATTGCTTAGGCTAGCGCAAAGACAAAACACCTGTTAGAGCTGTACATAAACACAGGAATTCATATCAGTTTCAAATGCTCATAACTGTGACGTCAACACCATGATCACTCTTGAATGAGCCGGTTTTGCATCTTAGTTCCTCTAAATGCACGGACAGGAGAGAAAGTTCTGCATTGTGGATGTTATATTAAACTCTATATTAAAATTCTATGTTCCATGTTATGCTTTGATATATAAATAATACAGGACATTTAAGCCCACGCAATGACCCTTGATGTCCCTTTTACCCTGTCCCTCCCTTGAACACAAATTTGACACGGCCCTCAACTCTATAATCTAATTTTCATAATATCCATGGCCCTATATTAAGTCAAGGTTAGAGCCCCGCTGCTCACATTAGGACGTGTTGTTTGGTTACCAATGTACTCCAAAGTTGTCTGCAGACGAAAGAAAACCATACAGGTTTGGAATAACATGAGGGTGAGTAAATGATGAAAGAATTTTCATTTTTGGGTGAACCATCCCTTTAAAACTGACTGTCACAGTCATGCAAAAATACAGAGAAACAAAAATAGGACATCTGATCAGATAGTAAGATCAATAGCTGTAAAAGTGGAGCTGAACTCCGTTCGAACTCGCCGCTGAATTTATGCAACTAGGTCGGCTGCACACGAACGCGAGCTTCAGTCAGACAGACTGAACGCCCGCTCGCCCCGCGCCGCTTCATTAGGGAGCTCTGCGAAGCCATTTCAAACAGAATCTATCATGAGAACTTTATTGAAAACCGTGCAATTAAAGGGAAACCCCTCTGCTCTTCAAAGTGCCCGAGAATGAGTCCGACCAGATATCTGCAAGCCTCCCCTACCATTTTGTAACCGAGAGATGACCGTAACATCTTTGAGCACGGCAGAATCAATGTATTCTGGCTTCAAACGCACTGAGCTCTACTTTCATGGTCCCACTGTAAAGCACTTCAGTCCAAACCTTCTCCATGGTACCAGCACGAGTTAAGCACTCGGTTGGCAGTTATATACATCGCGTCTCTCTACGGGCTTCGTAACTTTGCTCGCCAAGGCTAATCGTGGTTTAGCAATGAGAACAGTGCAGAAAGTTTTATCGTCGATGTCCTAATGAGAACGCCATACCGAGTTCGGCGAGGCCAATTTGAACAGTGTCCAAGGATTCATAAACGTCTTTGCTTCTGCCTTTTTCTTAAAACGACAGTCAGAATCAGTCTGACATATGGTCATCAATATTTTGAGATCTCTAACACTTTCACTGTGTGTCTGTCGGTTTCCATAGCAGTGTAGCATATGGGCACTGGCCTGCTGCCCAGAGAGGAAACTTCACCATTATTTAAGCAATATAATATTCTAGTAATTTATTCCCAGGGTCCATGGCCAGACTCCTATCCAGGGTTGATTTACGGGTCCCAGCTTTGTTGTAACTCACAGCAGACATGTCGAAATAAGGCGATCTCACCTCAGCAGTGTGTAGTTTGGATAACACACTATAATGGCAAAATAGAATCAAATTAAAAGAAAATACATGGCGGATTTAAAATAACACAGGCTGGTTTTATGAAAATACGGTTCGGACATGTGAAATCATTTAAATAGAAAGAAAATGTTTTATATAGCCTAAAATGGGCTGGACGACGGCAGAGACTTAAATATCTTCATTAAAGTTCACCCAAAAATGAAGAAAATGTCAATTACTCACCCTAATCCCAAATCATCATCAAGTAGCTCTTTTTTATACAATGGAAGATCGCACAAAAGACCTAAAATCAAACACTTCTTACAGAAATATTTTTTTTTAATTTTGAGTATAAATTCATTTTCATTCCTCCTAAGAAAATCGACTTTTGCCCATCACAAAAAATAATAACTGGAAATTCAGTTAGAAAATAAAAAATATTTTTTAAGTGAACTGTTCCTTTAACTCCTATGTTTGTCACACATGCGAAGGAAGCAAATGGTCCTGAGGAGAAACGGCAAGTGAACATTTAAAAATAGCTGCAATCAATGATGTAATCAGCTGAATAACACGTTTTCACGTGTGCGTGTGTGGCTGGGGTGTGTTTCAACAAACTGGAAAGCTTCTCATATAAATTATTTTATCTAATGAGGGTGCAAATCCTGGCAACAGATTCTGTCATTGTTGTGATAGTCATTACTGTATAATCATCATTTTCTAAGACTTAGTCGGGCACAAAAGCATTGAAATAATGAAAACTTGATGATTATGTGCTCACTCACTGGAGAAATGATTTCAGTACACACATAACTCGAGCAGAATTACATCTATGAACTGTTTGTAGGTTTTTCTGAGAAACTGCTTAATTTTGTTTTAAAAAGACCTGACCACCCAGAACACCCTAGCAACGTCATAGCAACGCCCAGGCAATCACCCACAACACCCTAACATCACGTCAGCCACTCACAAATCTTTAAAAAAATGTAAAAGATTCATGATCAAACACTATGCAAAGCTTTTGTTCTGATCTGACCAGCATCTAAATCTGTGAGTTAATTCGGAGACCACCCTGGACTTCAAGAAAAGCAAAAGAGAAAGTGAGAGAGCGGGCGAATGCGTAAAGCCCAGTGCCAAGAGCCGACCGAGCCGCCCATTCATAACTCCAGGTCACAAGGCAAAAGAAAACAAAGAAAGCAGCGCCAAGAATTTTAGAGGGTTTTTTTAGCGGCGGTTTTGTTTTTCTTATGTGAGAAAAGACCTCAGACTGAGTTCCGGCATCATTTGGCCGGTGTCCCCGGATCCGCAGTTAACGGAATGATCCCAGGATGTCTTCCAGATGACATAAGAACCCAATGAAAGCCATTGGAGTGGCACTGTGATGAAAAGACGAGTTTTCAGGACTGGGCGATATATCAAACAATCTCAATGATTTTCCAGGCGATATTAAAAGAAGCAAAATGGTGAAAACTGCGATGATTTTAAAGCTCTTTTGATTTGACTATTAGGTTTTCTAAAAGTCATTCAACTAGTTCGGGACATTCTTATGGGTATGAGAATTGAACTAAAGAAATATTGCTTTCTTTAATAACAACTAAACTAAACTAAGCTTGAAAAAAAACATTCTTATAAACAACTACAGAGCAAATATACAGGATTTTGAATCATAAAAATGCCTATATCAAAATCAATTCAAGTCTCAACACAAGAAACTCACACATCTGCAAGTGGGTCACTTTAGGTTATTCATTTTACCATAACATTTTTTCAAATGCGAAACATTACTCAATATCGCAAAGAGATGACACAATGAATCTTTTCTGTGAATACAATTTAAGCTTCTCATAAAGGCTTTTAAGAGTCTTTAGCATTAAGAATTGGAAAAACACAGAAACAGATGGAGCCACAAAAGAAAATAAAACATGGGGTGATATTAGATACATGTTATGGTCAAACACACTTGAATTTGATTCAGGTTGTGCATACTGTAGCAGAATAAATCCAAACCACAGCGTGACACCACGTCCAACAATGATTTAGCTTACGAATGGTAAAGAAAAGCAACCAATCAACACTTAACATATCAGTCTCCTATAATGCTTGTTATATCTGGTCTGACATCGAGCGATGACGTCATAAATATCATGTTCCCCATGAACTTCTGTCATTCGGAAACATGGCTTTTCCTATCACTGCTATGCGGATGATACACAACTCCACTTAGCATTTCAGCCTGATGATCCAACTGTTTCTGCACGCTAGGGATGTAACGATAACCGGTTTTATGATAAACCACGATAAAAAGTAATATCATGTCATATTTTAGTTAATATTAAACGGTACCAACTTATCGTTACTAACGGTAAATACTGTCCAGCGTCAGCCAAAGTTAGAAACAGTATAACAGTGGTGCATTATGAAACGCGGTTTTGTTCATTTGTGTCAGGAGTGCAAAAAACAACAAAATAATATGTTATTGAGACATACATATTCAGCCTCGCCTGCTCCCGTTTATTTGTGATCACAGGGCTTTTAGTCCAGAAATGTGCAAATTGGGGGAAATATACTGAAACGGGTTTACTTCATATTTCTTTAGGCAGACTGATGATTTTAAAGCTCGATTCAACTCTGTTTCTGTGGCGATCGCTCTTATGACTGCAGGTGTCTCCTGGGTCCTAAAGAACACCCGATTACACACGACACATGCAGACAGATTATTTTCTGATTTGTGTTGCGTTTAAATTAATGTCTGATTTAAGGTTGTGTTCAACCTGAACAAGAGAAACTTTTACCTAATGACCCCATTGTGCCAGTATTAATATTAATGTTATTTATTTGATGTTTATGGCAACAAAAAGTGCTTTTAACAAGTCACATCAATATAAAACTTGGTATCAGTACTTTTTGCACATTTCCAGCACATTGTTAAAAAACCCCACGATAAAACTGATAACAGTGATCATTCTGTTGACTATAATAGCGATGTGAAATTGTCATACCGTTACATCTCTGCTGCACGCATTTCAGCATGCCTGAGTGACATTTCAATCTGGATGAAGGACCGTCACCTGCAGCTAAACCTTGCAAAAACAGAACTGCTTGTAATCCCGGCCGACCCAAAGACTCATCACAACCTCTCCGTTCAACTAGGCTCATCAACCATCACACCTTCCAGAACGGCCAGAAACCTGGGAGTGGTAATCGATGATCAGCTAAACTTCACGGATCAATTTGCATGTTTAATCTAAACTTGGGATTCTTAAAAAACTATTTGGCCACATTTTAACACGCTGTGATGCCTTTCTGACAATAAGATGCTACTCGGTGTTCTAACAAACAGACACCAAATATAACCACAGTGTGGATTCCTCTATCTTCACATCCGCTGTTTCATCTGGGTCAGACTGGATGGTTATTGATTTTTGACAGAGAGGTTTGAATGAATATAAAAACCTACAAATCTATGTGCACACGCAGGGCCTGAAATCAACAAAACAAAATTAAATACAGTAAAATTTATAAGGGACTGTGACGTAGGTCATGATTAAAACCTATTCCAAATGTAAATGATTAATCACACAAATATATGTCAAATACAAAAACAATCCAGAGGTTTTGCTGTAGGCCTGAATGAACAAATATGACTGAACAAATCTATAATGCAGTAAATGACTCTTGGCTGTGAATCTCTGAATAAGTGCCTTCTGACAGCTGTGTAAAAAAACATTAAAGCTCACTGGCAAATGTGTGTTGTTCTTGGCACTTCGGATTAAGTCTTCTATTGAGATTAAAGCATCTAAATAAGACATCTGCCAACAAAAACGCAACCTTTTTCATAAGTAGGCGTTTAAACTGTGAACCAAAGAAGTATTGTGGCATTATTAAATTCCAAATACATATCAATTTCTTTTAAATGTTATTCACTGGATTGATTGTTTGACGTCTGGCCTTTAAGCTTTACAAAACAAGTTCTCTATTGAAACTGCTGGTACTGAAGAGCAACGCAACTCTGTCCTCTAGTGGAGACAGATGAGGTGAACTACAGCAGCAGCTAGGATCAAAGTCAACATGAGACCTATTACATCCCAAATTGTTAATGTAATTCAATGCATTTCTGAATTAACAGGATATTCAATGAAAATATGTGAGCCTGGATTGTGAATCAACAGTCTAAATATTTAATCTAAATATTTCTGGCACTTATTTCCTTTGAAGTACACTGATTTGTTGTACACAATATTATTAAAAAGATGTATTAAAGGGATAGTTCACCAAAACATGCACATTATTTGATCATTTATTCACCCGAAACCTTAAGTTGATCTTAGAACCATTGTCACCAATGGAGCTACGATCAACGTAGGCTTACGATGCTTTCGGGAAACGCAGCCCTGAAAGGTCAGACATTTCCAAATTCTCCAAAACCAACTTAACAATTTTGATTCGTGTGGTTTTACAGTCAAGACAATATCAATCCAAATACATTCATACGCAAGCCAACAGCAAGCAAGAATCACTTCATCCATGAAGCCTCTTAGGTAAATCTCCAGTCATTACCACATTTGCCATCATAGGATGTGTTAGTTTGCTATAAGCAAGGAGGATTTAGATTAGTGGGCAAAGCGCTAGACAAATCTTATCAGTACTGCACCACCAGGGGGAGCTGTGCACAATGACACGAATGCTTTGCCGAGCTAACCTCGTGCTGATCCATCTTAAGTGGATGAGATCAAGATGACCTCACTGCCGGGACGACCATGGCCAACACAACAGCGCTCTGGTATTTTTCAGCCTTGTGACCGTCCTTTGTCTCTGCAACGACTCATATCAAACAGTCACCACCACAATGACACATTTATGTTTAAACTTTTCTGCCGAAACCAAGTCGACATCCACAAGCTTTTAGTTTATGTCACAGCCGTGATTTACATTAAACGTTCCTATAGACTCTATGCACGATCGCTTCCGCGTTTTGTCTCAGTCCGCTCAGTTACATCCGGCGCACGTAGCATAGGGAACAATGACGTTTAAAAATGACGAGTCAATTTATCCAAGGACTACATCATACATCGACAACCCAAAAGGGGAAAGGCTTCAAGCTATACTTTTCAAGCTACATCCACAAATATTAAGTAAACTTTTGCACTTACTCAAGGCTTGATCACAGAGGCACTGTAGTGGTGAACACTCGCAGTTGATCCGTACGGATCGTGCTCTATGGTTCGGAACGCATGTGACCCACGGATTAACTGTAAGTGTATTCATCATAGAGTAAAAGATGCGTTCTCACTCGGTCTCCAGTTTTAGCGCGGAACACGCTTTGGTCTCTCTCCAGTATCTGGACCGTGGACGAGTACAATATTAAAGCGCATTCTCACGTACATCTTAACTTAAACCGCTGCATAAGCAGCAATGTTGTGTTGAGTCAAAGCACAAATGACGCGATCCACGCATCCAAACACGCTCTACTTCACAATTTTGACGTGCCGCCCACTCGTGATTCAGGTCGAGATACTTCACAACACCTGTCACATGTACAATCTGATCTCTAGAGATCCAGTTGTCAGATGTTTACTTGAAATGCACGTTTATATCATATTTATTTGCTATGCATGCTATAATATTTTAAATCATGATGTTAAATAATCTGTTAAATTAAACTGTTGATATCTTCAGGTTACAAAAAAAAAAAATCTGGACCTACAAATAAGAATTCATAGGGAAAATGTGCATAACTGTCAAGAAAATAACATCATCGTAAAAAAAATCTACTTTACGCTGTGAAATTGCTGCCGGGTTATTTTTTGACCCCAATATTGGGTCAAAAAGGAACAAACCCAGCCGTTGGGTTAAATTAACCCATAAAATGTTTATATTTCAACCAACAATGGGTTAAAACACGCTATAGCATTTTTGGTTGAAATAACCCAGAATAGGTTAATTAACACCCCAAAGGTTGGGTTCATCCCTTTTTGGCCCAACGCTGGGTTGAAAATGACTCCTAGCATTTTTGTAGCAGCGTATCATTTACAGTTATTTTG
Organism: Triplophysa rosa; assembly: GCF_024868665.1. Taxonomy (NCBI): domain Eukaryota; kingdom Metazoa; phylum Chordata; class Actinopteri; order Cypriniformes; family Nemacheilidae; genus Triplophysa; species Triplophysa rosa. Next base: position 21,255,620 of record NC_079902.1, read on the forward strand.
ATTTAAGAGTGAAATATGACCTGGAACGTCAGATCAGTGATCAGATCAGACAGCTAAAAGATCACCGAGTATGCTTATATAGGAGAAAGCAGATTCTAATTTGCAACATATAGACGACATACAGAGAGAGAGAGGAGGGGGTATTGTATAACTCAACGCTGTTCTTTTATGTTCCCTTAAGTGCAGCCCATATAAATAAAGGCACTCCATTGATAAAATGTCTATCACATTTCAAATGTATAGAGTCTATATAATCTCCTACATTTCATGGGGTGTCTAGTTTCTCTTATAATTGCCAGGCCTAAGATTTCAGTTCAGTAAATAGGTTGTGGATCAGTGCTCTGTATAATCTGAGACTGCAGTAAGATTCACGAGCAGTATAGTCAGTCTGGGTGCATGGCCTTTCCCTCCCACCCTGAGAGCCGGCCTGCACAGACACACACCTGCGAGGCATGAGAGGAAAAATGCACACAGGTAAATGACCACAAAACCGTCATTCAGCCCCAGGCAAATGAGAAAGGTGTCATTCTTGCACTCTCTTCACATAAAAGCTATGTTGTTAGGACATGCCAAACTGAGTCACGGTACAATTTGGAAAGTTTTCTGATTTAAGGACGCAGTTTTTAAAGTGCATAATCAGCATAACTTCACTGCATACCCTAACATTATCAGAGCTAAAGATAATATGCCATCAGACATTTATGCGCTGAAAAGAATCCTAATGGACACTTTCACCACTCAAGGCTTGATGCAAATCAGTTTGCCAAGTTTAAAAACTTCATTTTCACATTTTATAAAGAAATGCTTGCCAAGTCTGCAACTAGGCAACAATGTTACAAGCAGTTGCTAAGGTGTCCTGAATGTTGCAATGGTGCTTTTAGAGTTTTGTAATATGGTGTTATGTAGTGTTGCTTGAGCGTTGCTGTGGTGTTCTTAGCGGTTCATGTTGCTTACAGGCCCAGGTCAAGAGCAATATTCAGGGCCAGTATTTATCAAGCTTCTTAAAGTGCCATTTTAGTCTTAAGTGCTGAGAATTCATGAAATTTACTCCTACTTCCAAACTTAAGTATAAAAGCAACTTATCAAATTTCTTAAAGCTAAGAATCACTCTTACTCTCCCAATTATTTAAGACAGCTCGAGAGGTCTCTCAAGTGCTTAGGAGTTGCCACTAGGGGCTTGTGATGGACCTGAGGAGACAGAGACATGTGGTGGACAGAGGGATTGGCCAATGGAACCGTAGATTCCACATTATAAACACATAAATTCGGTACCCCCCCTGCATAGGCGTAATTGCGGGTGGGACAGGAAGTTGATTGTGTCCCCACCACTTCGCGAAAGGCATTTATTCATAAAACAACATCTACACATGATTAACAAACTTCTTTGTGCGCAAGATAAAAGGTACGCAGTCCGTACATGTCATTAATTTTGCGCATTCTCCTTATGCTGTATTGTTCTCAATGGTACGTGTGATTTAACATGCAAGAAAAGATTCATGCCAAAAATAACATTGTATTTAAAGCAAAACTACTCGACTAAAGCAAATAAAAACTAATTTCTGCACCGGTTTAAAATGTGTAATTAAGATATGATGGAAAACGTGTTTATCTTTCATTTCCAATATGTATGTCATAATGTATTGTCTTGTCTTTATTGCCAAATGTATGTTTAATGTAAACTCCTATTAGGAATTTCACCATTCAACGTGAATGTTTCGAAGGATATTCTTAAATAATGAAATCTATTCAGTGATTGGTCCATAGCATTGTCGTCATCCAAAATCCCGTTTGCGGCACAACAAAGTGTCGAAAGTCATAATTTAGTCCTACACTTCACTGAAATTACGACTGAGCTGCTTTATAACTAACTTTTAAGAGCAGCTTTGAGACGAGAATTTTTTTACTCCTTAACCCTTTAGAGCCTGAAGGGAAAATATGTTGTTTTCACACATTTTGTTCTTTTGACTGTCAAATTCTAACACAATGTCCTATCATCATGTGCAAGGTATGATGAAAACAACTGTCTTTCAATAAAATAAGGGTTTTCACCATTGAGTTTGTAAATAGAATTTAAATAGACAAAAATAAAAAAACGTAAATACATTTTTACTGATTTTTATTCAGACGTTCTCAAAAAACTAAAGAACGACACGAAGAATATACTGTTGTACATGCAAAAAAGTATTTTTAGTGTCACTCATGTACATAGTTTTCATTCAGGAGCCTTTTTGACACCAGTTCTTTGGGCGTAATCAACTCCGGTTCCCCGAGGGCTGCTGCCGCTTGTGTCTCGTACGGCTCTCACTAAATCCTTGGTGTTTCGAGTCTGACGGCATCACCCAAACGTGTTTTTTCATCTTTTTTCATCTTTTTTCGAGTCTGACATCATCACCCAAACGTGTTTTTTCATCCATTTTAACAATCATAGGTAGTTTAGATGGTTAGAGTAAGGTTAGGGTTAGGGTGTGGGTTAGGGAAGGTTTCGTAAGACTTGAAACACCAAAGATTTAGTCAAAACCAACAAGCCACGCCCACGGATCTGACTCGAAAGTACCGTCCCCGAAAACAGATTAAGCGGCAGACGGGCAGCTTGAAACGGCGCTCTGAATACACCGTATATCATTTACACACAGAAACAAGATTGTATAGTGTTGCTAATAGCTGATGTCAGTAAGCACGCTATTTAGGGCGCAGACCAAAGAAACGACGCGCTGTCACTTTCAGCCGAACCAACCCAAATACACGAGAACGATGTAAGTGCTCGCTTTTGATCATAGTAACTTAGGCCTACTTATGTGATTATTTTATGTGTCTGTGACATGAATAAACAAATGATGTGTTTAAAAACACCGTTAGAGTCTGTGTGTGTGTGCGCGCGAGTGAAACCCACCACAGCTCAAGTACAAAAGCTGTTGTTTGTCATTTTACAAACGTCCTCCGCTTATACTTTCACATAAGATCATTAATCGTTTTAACCGCGGTTTACTTCCCACCGCTGCCTCGAGTTCAACATGGCTGCGTATCAAATGTGTAACATGCTCATTCTCCCCGTTATACGTGTTGTGTGAAATCTCCCCGCACCGGGGCTATTTTAAAATGGCAGGCTTATTAAAATAATGGGCGGGAAACTATAGAGATCCGATCACATTATCCAGATGTGGAAGCCACTTGTTGACAAGTGTAAACGCGCTGTGTCCTGATTGTCTGAAGATCCGATCTGCTTGTTCGGATCACCGAGATCACATGTTAATGCCAAGTGTAAACGCACCCTAAGTCTAAGCCTATTTTACAGACATTTCTCATAAGACAACATTTACTTACCCATCCACATCTGGATCGACACCCACAGCATATTCTGAATATGCAGAATCCGGGTCAGAAGAGTCTCGCACACCGTCAGTTTCATGCTCAGAAAGCATCTCAATCACCTCTGATGTTGTATATTTCCTCTTCGCCATGTTTCGTTTGCCTATTTTTATTTTATTTTACTTGCTCAAAAACTCTCTAATCTGTCGCACTCCGTCACCCCCTGTTCATATCTGCCCTCCACCACTCTCCACGAAAACTGCAGCAAATGGCTTATGATTACTGTAATACATACATGTAGGGCTGTCACGATTATTAAATAATCGTCTCATCGCGATTGTTTGACCTCATCGCGATGGTTTCAGATCATCGCAATTATCGCACATCTCTATAGAAGACACTAGGGGGAGCTGTAGTGCATCTGCATATTGCATATTTTAGTGTATATATTGTAACTAAAGCATGGTAATACTTGTAAAATGTACCACCACAACACAATCACTTAAAAAAAAAACTAACATATATCATAAAATACTCTGCAGTACAATTTAATATTATTTAAAAATCTCAGTGTAAACCAGTCCTACCAAAATTTCATTAAACAAAGTACAATTTTACTGTAGATCTGCAGTGAAACAGCTAGAAGCTTTCTAGATGATAGATAATGGTGGCTTCAATTCACCCCTGATCATATTTACTTCAATTTACAAGTATTTGGCGGTTGTATTATTGACAGAAAAGCCTAAACCTTAAATGATGACCCAATTTTTTCCAATGTATTTCCAAGAAAAAAACAAGTCTTGATATTCAGAAACAATATGGTCAATTTCAATCGCTGAATCACGAGAGATAGAGATGAGTGACGTGAGTGAGTGAGTAGTGAAGTGAGATGATGAGTGAAGAGAGAGAGAGAGAGAGAGAGAGAGAGAGAGAGAGAGAGAGAGAGAGAGAGAGAGAGATGCCTACAGCGACACTTCTCAAAAATCTGCTGTTTATTAAGGGCTAAGTTTCATTCCTCATGACTACTGCCTGCTAAAAGCAATCCACAATACACACAAAGCCATCCCATAATACTACTGAACAGAAGTGGCAGTAATGGCTGCGCTCAGATAAAGAACGCTGCTGTTCCATGGGTCTGAATATGGGACAGTAGCTTTCTGCACCAATTAACCTGAATAGCGGAGCTGAACATTGATGGTCCTGATGAAGAGGTGAAGACAGACTTGCGTCCGTCTGTTACAGAATTACACAAACTTCAAATCACTAGTTTACTAGCAGTGTTTTTAGACCACAAGACATGTACTTTAAACTACACAAACCTAGAGTACGTAGAAAAACACATTGACCCCATGCTAAACAAAAGACTTGCGCCTTTAAGAACAAAACCAACCACATGAATCTTCTGCCTTCATGATCTCAAGAAGGTTTTAGGTTACAAGTGATCAAATTTCCCAAGATCTTACAACTGAAGATAGAGAGAGAGAGTTTGAATGAAAATATTGATTAAAGTGCGTGCCGGTCACATGATGACATCACTGTCACAAGCCGCTCATGTTTCCTAGAAATGTAAAAATGGCACAGCAAAGCCCGCCATCCAACTTACAAATTTTTTTAAACTGAAATGGGATATATCTTGTTCCTGGAGAGCACCATCTTATATATAACACATTTCACTCACAAAGAGCCATTTGCAGCCAGGTAAATATAACTAAAATGTACATTAAAAAAATCTATATTCCGGCCTGAATGGCCGTTTTTGTAAAAAAAATACTGGGTTTTCGATGACCATGTGATTCCTAATAAATTTATAGGGCCATAATTAAAATGTATAGGGCCATAATTTATCACAACCACAAAAACAATCATGTATAAGACAATAATATCAGATTGTACGACAAAGTATACCACAAAACCAAAATGACATATCTGAAAAATGACATTATTACATGATGTACATGTCAATAAAACTACAACACAACCATGGTCATAAATAACTCCTTCAGAGAAATGAACGATGGTTTTATTATAGCAGCAGTAGTTGTGGATTTTGGTGGATTGATTCCTATTGTACTTTCATTTGTATTCACGTAAATGACTACATAATATCATGGCTTTTGTAGAGACCATAGTAAATGTGTGGTTACTATGGTTTCACTACAAAAAACACTACGATTGCTATTGTCAAAGAATAATATTCACATATCATGAATCTCCAACTTTGCACTTCAAATTCTACATGTATCATGTCCATTGCACTACTATAGTACTACCATGGTATATTATTAGTGAAGGAGCTTGAGATTAGTATCATAATGAACATGCACAGCACTAGTATAGGGAACATATGAATGATTCTCACCGAGGTATTTGATGTCAAAGCCCTGCGGAGGTTTGAGGGACCTCCTCATCCAAGCCTCTCTCAACACCTCCAGGTGATCCTCCTTCCCCTGGATCAATAACACATGTTCGTCTATCCAGCCCAGGAAAAAGACCTCGGCTATGGCATCCGCCACCATCTTATTCCAGAAATACTTCATGTTCAGTGACTTAAAGTCGGCGAATATCTCGTAGCCTGTGTGATGGTGCGGCGGCTCCTCGCTCTCCGTCACCCCGGGCGCGTCCTCCGCCACGACGCGCGACAGCACGATGGCCAGCGAGTGCGGTGCGATCTGCAGGAACGGCTCCATCGATCCTCGCGAAGATGCCCGTGTCAGACTCAACGCATTCCACGCGCGTCAACGCGCAAATAAGGCGATTGATCGATCGATCGATTTGATCAAGCGAGTGCGCGCACCCGCGACCAGACAAAAGAGCTTTTGCGCGTTAGTTCATTTGACCTGTCTGTGTGAGGTGATGTAATTGTTGTAATAAAAAGAGCATGGTGGTGATATATATGAGGTAAATGTCATTCTTGTCGTTGCGAACAAAGGCCTGGATGGATGCTGGATGACATTTTAAGGTAAAAAAATCCAGATGTTGACGGAGCGACGATCACGTTATTCTCAGCTGAAATCGCCGCATATTATCCATTCCTCACCTTCACCGGAGACATCAGAGCGAACGCCGCGAAAACAACCAAATCCTCTTCCGGCGGAGATGCGGGATGGCGTGAATCATTATTTTAATGTGCCAGGATTGAAACGTCCGCAGAGCGAAAATGGGAGGATTGCGTTTGCTCGTGTTTTTTTCTTGTCGAGATGCGGTTGCAGGCCGGCGCGTGAGATGGCTGTGTGATTTCCCGTGTGTGAAGCAGGTTGTTACCTTGAAGCTCCCGTACGTAGCTCGTGGCGCCCTCTATTGATGAAAAAGAGATACACAATTACTCACTCCAAATGTGATGTTGCAGGTTGAGCTTAGTAGTCAAGATTTCTTTTAATGTGAATTTTTTGTCGAACTCTCTTCTATCCTCGCCCTGTCCTAACGGCGAAGGAAGCGCGCGTTCACATCACACGCTCGCCACCGAGATGCACGCCACTCACCGAACGTGCTACGGAGATGTTTCAACGAGTTATCTGTGCAGTGTTGTAGACGTTAAAGGCACGTTTTCACGACGGTCTAGTTACATTTTAAATAGAGCCAATTTTCCCCTTTAATTACAGTTTTTAATGCAGTGGAAAGAACTGGCCACAAGAAAATTCCCTTGTCAACTTTAGTTTTGGCCCTATAGTACACTTTTACGCAATCCATTGAGAAAACATTTAAAAATGTAGAATTAAATGTTGAATTTTTTATCGATTAAAAATCCACAGAAAAAAGTGTTATCTTTGTTCTAAAGCTATCTCCATTATAGCGGTGAAGGTGTAAAACCAGGAGATTTCACCAGACAACATAATTCTCTAACAGATTGACCTATACACAGAATACACACCACTGTGACACCCTTTGTATTCCTTTGTGTCTCAACATCACTGTTTATTTCACTGAGGTGGTTTCCAAACGTTTTATCACATCACAGTAGTATAAAAACATCCAGACTAGCAATTACAGCAACTATACCAGAATGAGCCATCTAACAGGTAACAAACACATGATATATATTACAGCAAGATGATTTAGAGATGTCAGTTTGATGGTTTTACTCAGGCTCAGACATGAAAACACGTCTCTGCTGTGCTGTTCACTTCTTCTGTTTCATAATAGCCGCAGGTGATGAGTAATTTAATGCCTCAGTATGTTGTTAACCTGCAGGAGGATGTGAAACCTGACTGCTGACTCCACAACAATTTACATTTGTTTCAGTGATGGTAAAGACAATTATTATGAATCCATCATTATTATTAATCAACCCAAAGATATTTTAATTGTGTGCTGTTAATGTTTTATTGCGTAAAAAATCCGAGAAATAAGTCTGTGTTACATTTCACCACAAATTAAACGAACAAAGAAAATATATAAGAATTATCCCAAATCTGGCCATTAGCAGGTTTTCACGACATTATTAATGTCATAAAGTGTGGTTACTTTAGCACATCGAAACTGGTCTAAAAGGGTTAAACAGATTTACACACAGACTAAGAGGACTGAGAGGGAAACTGAGTTCACTTGGGTTTATGTAAGGTACACAGGATTAATCTGACGTGAAAGCCAAGAGTGTTGTGTGTCATTCTGTTGCCAGAAACTTCTGCACCTCCAATTGTCTTAGGGTATATGAACCATATAAAGAAAACAAAGGGACTTGATGAAGCAAAATCAAACTTTTTTCCGTGTTAGGAATTCAACACCCAACAGGATTGTCAGTGAATGTGGGGTAGACAACGGCACATATTTTTCTTTGGTGGAGCCAAAAATTGTTTTGTAGTGTGATTTGGCTTTCTTTTTTAAGCCACTTCAGTTCAAAATATATATATCTGACTATAACAGGCCTAATTGCTTGTGTGGAAGATACACACGTCATTTATCTCCTGCCTGATCCATGTTTATTTAGGCTTCTTCTGTTTTGTTTTTAGATTATACATGCATGCTATATGTATACAATTGTTTTAATATTATATAAGCACACAAACTATCTTGTGAATATTACTAGGTACATACTGTACAGTACAATAGAACGTGATGCAACTTCCCCCTGCAGTTTCCGCTTGTCACCACACGAGGCCGCCCTCATCCAAATCTTGACTGATCAAACACACCTGTTTTCTTTTCTCATTATTACCTGTACCATCTGTTTTATTCAGTCATATCAGTTCTGAGGGTACGGTGTGTTATGTAAGAGATAATAAACTCTTTAGGTCCTGCTTATTGCATTGAACCAACTACATGCCATCTATCTTATGGTTACACATGTCTTTTATACTTTTAAAAAGTAAATTGTATTATCAGGTGTAAAACCTTATAGTAGGGGCAAATTGTTTGGTTATGTAGTGTAGTGTAAGAACCCAACATTTGTCCAATCACAGTGCCCCACTTAAAAACATGCCCAAACAGCCAACCACAATAATCAACAAATCCATGACAATACATTTAATATTTTTCAACAGCTAGTGTGATGTCAGTTGAACAGTTGAAGCATTATTAAGTGTGTTTTAGTCACAAAGTCATGATCATGAACAAGTTAGACAGTAAAACAGTGGTGAAATCAGTTTAGTTTTAAAACATAAGCAGGGCATCATCTGAGCCTTGTGCAACAAACTTGCAAACCACAATCACTCCATTACAACAAATTAGCATCTAAAATCCATCATATTTAATTCATAAGTTCATATCACATGTAAACACATGTTCTCCAAGGAATGTTCAGCCTTCATCATCACCAACGGAGATGTGTCCGCCTCTTCTTCACGCGGCATCTATCGAAGTATCTCCATTTCTGCCCTGAGGCTAACAAATCAACAGACAGAAGACCACTGTAACCTTCCATTTTAGATGTTAGTTTAGCAGTTACGAGACAAAACTCTCATTGTAGCTATTCTCAATATTTATGTTAAGCAGAAATATCAAGAAACTATTTTTAAAACGACAGTTTCTTCAGTCAATATGTTAAAATGATTTTTCATGATCAAATTATGACTGACAGACTAAAAACACTGTGGCAGTAATTTATAATAAAGATTCTTATTCAGTTTTTGAAACTGACATTACCTTGACAAAGGTGCGTGAGGGCAGAAAGCGTCGGAGCAGTTGACTGGAAATGTTTGGAAAGCGTAACAGGTTGATGTTGAGCTGTGGGAGAACCTGATATCCGGCCATCAGAGGATAGAAATTATACAACATCTCCTGCTCGGCCCCTGGTAAAATCCTCATGCGCACCTACAGACAGATGATACCTTTGTGTTATTTGAAGTATAAAAGCTCCAGGCGATTGCTTGAATTTGTGGAGAAATGTTTATACAGACTAGATTTGCTTTCGAGTATTCAGAAAGTAAAATTCTGACCTGTTTAAGTCCACTGAACATGAACGCGTCACTGGCCTCCACACTGATCTCCACATCCTGAACCAGCCCGGTCCGGTTCTCCAGATGATACCTGACAGGCAAAGACTCACGCACACGACCGTATGATGGCAACTCTAGAGAATAAATGAATGAGAACAAGTGAAATGAAAGAACTCAAGACAGCCTGATTTAAGCTTCTTAAGGATAAAACATTAGACTGACCTGCGTGTACATACAAAGGGATGTTCTCCACCATCACATGTGGGAGGATGATGATTGTTTTAACCACTGATGTCTCAGAAAGCGTTGACTTCCTAAAAACAAAACATTACAACGTTCTCTTATGACTTCATGGTTCGTCTTTTTTTCCATTTGCTTTACATTTTGAGAAGCAACAGAAAGTACTATAGTAAACCCCTTTGTTTATCAAAAATACACCACAAATAACATCAAGTTCATCTCGCTCATGTGGGGTTGAGAACGTCACCTCTTCCACGAGATGACGTACTGTCCAGAGGCCACGGTGCTGGTGCCGTTCTGAACCGGAGGACACTTGAGCAGGAAACACTCGCTGGCACACTCGCCGGTCTGCAGTGTCACTGACCACACGACACAAACAATCACATTAGCGCAATAATTTCAATCACTTGGACTTCGGAAAGATAAAGAGAAAGACAGTAAGAAGCACCTCCTTCCACTCGACTCTCGGGCGTATCGATAGCAGTCATACTGGAGACCAGCTGCACATCACTGTTCACCAGCTGGATCGGCCACGGAGACGCGCTTAAAATGTCCATCATCAGCAGGAACGGAACGTCCACGTACACACGCTCCAAATGCTCAAACTTAACATTAAAACACGCACACACACACACAAATCTGAGCTTCTGCACTACAGACACTCAAATATAAATATTCATTCATGTGGATACTCTCACCTTACTGGACACAAACTTCATGGCCACTTCAAAGGGAACAACGGTTTCCACGGTAACAGTTTCATCCTACAAGTCAAAGGCAACTTTGTGAATGAACTATGTAGCTATTTAACAATTATGACACAAAAGTTAGAAGTTAAAGGAACCCAAAAATGAAATCCCTTTAAGTTGTGGTTACATACTTTGTGACACTTGCAGGTGATGTCCTTGCCTTCCACCGTGGCACCCACAGAATAGGCCACGTGAAAGAGGAATATTCTGGATCCAGTGCTCACGCAGCGCATATAGAGGTGCTTCACGATCTGATACACAATACAACACACACATTGAATACTTGAATCTGATTGGTCAATGCAGCATTTGTAAGCTGTGCAAGATTTGCATCCGTGTCCTGATCTCTTCGTTTAATGACACACATCTGTGACGGGACGCCGTACCTTCTGGCCAGGCTGCAGGTCTCCGATAGGAATGTCTGGAAGCAGGGCGGGGTGAGAGTCGTCACAAACCTCTGAGCTATTTAGTGTGATTTGGGTCGTCTGTGTGAGATTAGCATCCTGACCTGATGACAAAATGCACACATTTGTTTTTGTCATTTTTAAATATATATGCCTCCTGTCGTTTTTTCAATTCCTACCTGGTTTGAGGCCAGCGGTGAGCTTTATGTCTTTGGCTACGGTGTCCTCCTCTGACTGGATGGTGACAGTCATGCAGTACATCTCATTGGTTAATGCTGGAGGTTCGTGGGTCAGCTTTACTGAGATCCTGGGCACTCTGGAGATGATCCTGCAGGGCATGATGGGAAGGTTAAACTTTCCTTTCAATCTTTTGACTAACAGTCACATACTAGATCCTGTCAGATGTGGAGTTTTGGTTTAACCTACATCGTGCTGGACTGTACGGACACTGTGTCCCAGTCCACCTGCTGCTCGGGGAAGCGTGTCCTCCTCTTAAAGGAGCGGGACGCCTGCAAAGCCTCATGGGAGGAAGCCGCATCCCCCCAGCCACCTCGCCAGTTCAGATACACGTAACGGCCCGTCTCTCTGCCTAACATGAGTCCCACAGCCGTGATCTGAGACATTTGAACAAGAAAATATAAGAATAAAACACATGTGACACCAGTGTAATGTTTACAACATTTTGATTTATGTATATACTGTATTTGACCTCTATTTTCTTTCCAACATCTTCTGTTTTGGCTACGAATTTGAAGCAGTATTTGCGGGTTTTGCCAGGAACGAGACACATGTTCTCCTGGGTGGAAAGTTCGAGAATATCTTTCCCTTTTGAAGCATCCTCGAGCAAACAGTACTGATCATATTCCTGCAAAGCAAGCGGTGGGTCAGTGATGATGTCATGAGAGGCGCGTGTGTGTGAGTGTCAGGTGCGCTGTACCTGGTTGCTAAGGCTGACACAGAGCTTTGAGAAGCGCAAAGGATGAGGGCAGTCAGCTCTCACATAGACCTGCAGCTGGACGGGTTCATCTATGTGGAAACTGGGGGACAGGAACTTGGCTTTGCACTGAACTGAGAGGACAGCAAAAAAACAAACATTTTATTCAGCAAAAACCAACGTAGCGAACAAAAAATGCCCCAAAATACACAAAACCTCAAATGCTCAATGCTGTTTGTGTTCTAAATATGTATTGATATCAGTCTGAAAGGCTAAAAATGAATCTGAGCACTCACCAAAGGGCACGTTGTCCAGGACCTCAATTGTGAACTCATTACTGCCGGACAGAGAGACGCGGTCGCTCCACAGAGACTGAGCGGCCTTCACAGACGCCGGGTCACAGTCTGGTTCAGGCTCTGGGACTTCATTCTGACAATCCGTGAAATATACAGGATCTCTTTTTACTTGCTATTTTCATTTGACAAGAAAACTTTAACCATGACTAAAACAATCCCATCATGTACAGCAGAATCATAAGAATGATAAACATGCAAAATATGAGATTTAGATTGTTGATCTTGATTTACTAATTAGCCACAAAAACACAATTTCGATGTGTATTGAATGATAGAAGCATATTATAACTGGATCATTCACTTACCATCCTGAGTAAAACACTTTAAAATGATTTGATTTTTTACTTTCCGGAAGGTTAACATCAGTGTGTATGTATTATGATGGTAAAAATGTATCATAATAAAAAATGGCGAGGTGTAAAAATGTTTTAGAGGAAATTCACACATAAATAAACATAAAAAACAAACATATAAATGGTAAAACGGTGATTCACTGTGGGTCAGCGCAAAGAAAGGTCAACTAAATATTTTAACTAATGTGTTACGTCTGATATACGAGTTGTATAGTTTAACGTTTCTTAATCTAGTAGCACATGTAAGGTCAGTTACTTCATTTCAGGGAAGCTAACGGGTTCACCAAAGATTGAGTGAACGACATGTCAAGTTGTAATGAAAACCAGAAGGGAATTGCGTGAACTCCATACATACCATGAGCACTTTAATCAGATTTTTCTCAATCCTGGACTTCTGCTCTTCAGGGAGGACAGAGGCTAAACACACACGTTAATAACAGAGACTTTTCCTCACTGGCCGTGTCCTCACTCATTTGTAAGTCGCTTTGGCTAAAGCGTCTGCTAAATAAATACATGTAATGTACCTCTGCCCACCAGCTCCATGGAGTAGGTGATGTAGTCTTTTACTTGACCCATGAGGTATGAGCACTTCAGAGCTGTGCACAGGATAGAGGTGAGCAGAGACCACCAGCGCTCTGTGCGGTAGTCACACATCACGTAATCCAGCAGTCTGCAGAACAAACACACGTTCACTTTCCTATTTCAACAGGAACACAACATAGACTTCTATTGTTTATTATCCAGCGTATTATAAATGCAGACTACTATACAACTGCGATATAATTATGAACACAAACTAAGAGAAATTATTTAGTTTGGTTTGAATTCTTAATAAACATTTACTTCATGTGTTTTCTCCAATGTGGGCATCCACACATACAGCCACTTGTTTGAGGAAACTGTCGTTTAACTTACTTTAATGCTTTGGTGTAGTCTTTGGCATGGTAATACTCTTCTCCCATCTGAACCACTGCATAGAGAGACAGAGAGAGAGAAATAGGCTTTGATCAGCGCGTGTTTCCTCATTGAAATAATGAAAAGAAGAGTTCATGTGTGTATCACTCACTGAGATGGCTCTTCATTCTAGGACACTTGTACTTCTTAAACTGAGCGACAGCGTTACTCAGGAGGGCGATGATCAGCTCCTGACATCACAAACACATTACTCATAACAAAACTAAACACCACCAGTCAGAGACACAGCTACTCATTATTTATCGTTCCTATTTCCCACATTATAGAATAATAGTAGAGTCATTAAAAGGATTATGTATCAAATGAGTAGGAATAATGTAGTATGTCCCAAAAAGTCCCACCGAATGGAGAACATCTCTCTCTTTGACTTGAAGAGCGAGGGTGCCTTGTTTCTCCTTCTCAGAGTCAGGGGGATCAATGCCTAAGGGTCAAAGGTCACTGGGTCAGCTTCTTAGCCCCTGGGTGAGATTATAACCCTCCAAGTTTTAAAACAAATCGGCTCATGTCTGGGGTACAATTGGCCCCAAAATCCAAAGAAGAGAAATAAATGCACAATTTTTCACACAGTCAAGTACTACGAATTGGCAAGAGGTCATAAAATTCACAGATGAATTCAAGCAGAGAGGGTGACCGAGATTCTCTTACTCTGATGTCCCTGCCGCCAGGGTCTCTGCCCATAGAAGTCCAGAGCTCCAGTGGTGGTCTCCAGTGGGTCGGGTGCAGGGTAACTCACACCCGGCTGGAGCAGAACCAGAGGAAGATGTCACATTACTCAAGAAAGAGCAAATAACCCTCAGGTAACACTTTATTTTAAGGTGCATTGTTACACATTACATGTATTTACTATAGTATTGTAACCAACCCTAAACCACACCCTAATCCTCACCCTATAGTAAGTACATGTAGTTTATTATTATTACTCAGTACTTAAAAATACACTCTAACACAGACACGTTAAATAAATACAGTAGTATTGCATACTTCGTATTTTCGAAAAGTATTTAGTTTGATCAAATTTATATGATGTCCGATTATAACTCACAATACATCATCGCATTATCCCTTCGTGTTGTTTACATTATGCACGTACGCGCCGATTGCCAACAAAACAACTAAAGTATGGTCATACTGGTAAAATGTACCACCACAACACTATCAAAAAACTTTTAAGCATATATCATAAAAATAATCTGCAGTACAATTTAATATTATTTAAAATAATCTCAGTGTACCAGCCTACCAAAATTTCATTAACATAAGTACAATTTTATTGTAATCTTGCAAGTGAGAAAAATGGTGGCTTCAATTCACCCCTGATCAATTTACTCAATTTACAAGTATTTGGCAGTTGGATTATTGACACAAGCCTACACCATGATGACCCCATTTTTTCCAATGTATTTCCAAGAAAAAAACAGTCTTATATTCAAAACAATATGGTAATTTCAAAGCCAAATCAAAAATGTATGAGAATTAAAATATCAAAGCCCTAAAACAGACAATTAATCGCCATAATTGTCAAAGCCCCAAAACAGACAATTAATCATTATAACCGGCAAAGCCCTAAAACAGACAATTAATCGCCATAGTCACCAAAACAGACAATTAATCGCCATAAACACCAAAGCCCTAAAACAGACAATTAACCGCCATAGCACAAAAAAAGACAATTAATCGCCACAGCCACACAAAAAAAACAGACAACTAATCGCAATAATCGGCAAAGCCCTAAAACAGGCAATTAATCGACACAGCACAAAACAGACAACTAATCGCCACAATCGCAATGATTTATTAGACGAGTATTTCATAATCGTGAAAGCCCTATGTCCGGCATCTTTTAGCGCTGGGACCGCGCCTTCTATCAGTTTCAAACGATCTCCAAATCCAGCGTTATATCCACCGTTAATATAAAATTAATCACCGTAATGCAGTGAGCAAACAAACACAGCTAAACTTCGGTCAGCTGAGTGAAGCGGCATTGATAAGCGTGCTCTTTCTCTCAGGCTAGGGCGTGGTCTTTCGCTCGGTGGATGACATGTGGGCGTGCTTTTCCGGGGGAATGGCCACTAAAAGGAATAGGATCCCCGTTACGAAACAGGGATCCAGACTTATAAAAACTTTCCGAAACAAGTTGGAGTGCCGGGGGAGTGTATCAAGCACAGAAATACTACGTCATACGTCCAACTCGTTTTTTAACAAGTTGACCATGTTAAGCGCGAGAAGCCAGCACGTTTTACAGTGTTAAGAAGTCGGAATGCATGAAATAGCATGATACCCCATCTTTAAAATAAAGTGTAATTGAACTGCAGACAGCCGTACCTCATGACCACAGAGCTGCGCTGCTTGCTGTTTACGCTCCTGTGCATAGTAAGCAGCCTGCTGGTAGTAGAAGCCTGGGTTCTGTGTCTGGATGGCTGTGAGGCCCAGTTTAATAGCCTCATCGAACAGATCACCGAATGACTGGAACCTATGACGAGAGAGACATGGTGATGTGGGGAAGAATGAATCAGGTCATTGTATTTGCTGCTTGTTGATTCTCACACAGTCAAATGAAAAACAAGAAGCACATTGAAAGTCATGACAACAGCACAGCGAGGAGAGTTAAGACTTCGCAGCAAATATCTGTTTGACATCATTTGAATTCCAGATAAATACGTAAAGTAACCTGCTTTTTAATTCTTTTTGCTTTAAACAGAGATGGTGACAGAAAGGCAAAAACACCAAATCGCAACTCACAAATATCCGCTTTTGTCCAAGAAAATGAAATAAAGATAAGTTGAGATATGGCAGAGTTCAGCCTTACTGTTTGGACATCCAGGCGGTGTGCTCAAACGCCAGCTCAGCGCTGCCGATCTTCTTCTTGCACAGGTCGATGTGTTTGCGGAACTGAGCGATTGCGTCCAGCGGGGTGTTGTGCTGAAAGCACAGCCTGCATATCTGCAAGAGAAGCCCAACGTGAGATATCCGCTCTCATGAAATGCAACCGAATATGACTGTGCAATTTAAAAGACAATAATAACAGGAAACACACTCTGGCCAGTTTCCTGTGTGATGAATACAGTGTCTACGGTGTCTCAACACTGCAGGCAGTGGACTACGTTTCTTTTGACACACTCATTCTTAAAGTCCGGGTAAAGAGATTTGTTTCAAAACACATTATAGTTGTTAGAAATGTATCTGTACTGAAGTGTGGAATTAAACCGTTAAACAGTTTTTCACCAATTCTCTGTTCAGGATTTTTTTGGGCGGGGCAAAACGGTGGATCGATGATGCAATGGAGCGCCCAAGCATGCATGGCCCCTCCCTTATCACTAGAGCCCCTAGCATCAGGTAACTGCTCAATCATGAGCTCTCGCGCACACGCTTTCCGGCTCTCTCACGCTTTTACTTTGCCCAACTAAACAAATCTCATGCCAAATAACACAGACACGAATGGAAGGAGGGGAATAACGCGAATGGAAGGAGGATCACTGCGCTTGATCATGACGTGCTATTGATTAATATCGCGCATTTTTGAATTCAAATCCTCCCATAAAAATCTTCACATATAGCCTAGTGGGGACTCGGGTTGAGCGACACGAGTGGGCGTGGCTTCAGCAACATCAGCGGACACGCCCCCAGCATTTCAGTGCAGAGAGTCCTGCTTATTTTTCCAAGATTTTGATTACTTCTTTTATTTACTTGGATGTTTTTTCTCCATTCAAATTTGGCTGGGTGGTTAAAAACACACTTTATCTCATACTTTATTGTCCCTTTACACAGACTTTAAGTGGTGTTTTACCATGCAAGCATCGTTCTTTTACGCATGTATAACCCCAGGTCTGTGAACCTCATAGTGTGGAGGTGTATTGAGGAGAGGTGTGCTAATAATTTCTGAGCAATTACATTATTTTTTACCTAAACTAAAACTAAAGAACAGACAATGCACCCAATAATACCCACAACACTCTAACATAACAGAAAATGACAAAACAAACCTTGTAGTTGATGAATCCAGCCATGGTTTTGATCTCCATGATGTTTGTTTCATGAGCTCTTAGTTCATGGACGAGGCTGTATGCAATCCTGTAATATCTGTTAAACAGAGCACGGTATAAATGTAATCTTAAAACATCCAAAAATGGTTAATGACAAATAAGAATGACACATGCCTGTATAATTCTTGTCTTGTATTCTTATGTTTTGTACATTTAAGAGAAAATAATATCCGGAGACAGTAGCTATGTTTCCATCACCCTATTTTTATGTACAGTTCGCTTTACGTTTGGATGGAAACCCAGCAACTGTCAAAAAAGGGTCATCTCTGTTTTATAGGTTTTCTTTGTCACAACAAAATGTACGGCTTGTTGGTAATTGTCTGTGTGACATTTTACTTAACATAAAATGTACTCTGTTTAAACTGCATTTTTAAATGTATTGACCCACAAAAGTTCTACTTATTTATGCTCACATGCAGATATAACGTAAAGAAATGTACTGTTAAACACTTACTTGAGGGCATTTTGTGTATCTTGCTTTAGTTCGCTGAAGAAACCCATCTTAAACTGGTGCCTGACAAACAGCAACTAGAATCAAAACATTCAAGGATCCACATCATAATCCAGCCGTACGACACAGTTAAAGCCTGAATATCAACTGGACCAGGGTCATGGAGTTCATATCCCAAATAATGACTCGAAATGGTCCTGTCAGCGCATTTTTTTTACAGAAATGCAAATCCCTTGTGTCGTGCAAGAGAAACTTATAAAGAGATCATCCTGAATGCATTGAAAGTATTGTTTTTTCTTTATGCAGCAATGTTTTCTAAGGTAAGATCCAGCAGTTAAAGGGATATTTCAGAGGCAACACCAAATTTCACCATGTTTTACTCACCCTCAAGGCATCCTGACTGAATATGAACTTGCTTCCGTTATTCCTCGGCTGCAAGTGAACCTGAGGCTTGTCCCGGACGCATTTTTCGTTTCGATCCAATAGGATACCGTCTCCTCTGTGCGGGAGCTTTCGTCACCATCATTTGCCGGAAAAACAAGCCTCTGGTTCACGCGCAGGGATAACGGAAGCTAGACATTAACGTTAATAGCGCTGTCAATATGGATATTTCTCTTAAACAAATGCATCGATACGCTTCAGAACACCTTTGTTAAGACCACGGAGCCGTGTTGAGCAGTTCTTTGATTGATGGATGCTCTTTTTGGAGCTTCAAAAACTGCCCTTCATTCACTCCCATTCTACCGCTTGGAAGAAAAATTATATGTGATATTATAACTCCGACTGCATTATTCTTCAAGAAGAAAGTCATAGATGCTTTCAAGGCGAGTAAAACATGGGGAAATTTTGTTTTGCCTCTGAAATATGGCTTTAAGAGTTCGGGTAGGGGCAGTTATTGTACCTGATGTGTTGTTTTGTTGAGAAACTCCTTGTGAGATTTCACTCTTCTGATCTCATTATAATAGTAGGTCTGTGCATGTTCATAGAAAGCATTCTCCAGCCTGCAGACATACAATCACACAACCCACAAAACTGTAAGATGCACGTTGATCACATTAATAGCTTTCCTGTAGTGATCGGTGTGGGTTAGGGCATGGCGCTAGCAACGCCAAGGTCATGGGTTCGGTCCCAGGGATTGCACATACTTACAAACAAATGTATAGTATAATGCAATCTAAGTCGCTTTGGATAAAAGCGTCTGCCAAATGCATAAATGTAAAACGTAAAGATGAATGAATGAAATTGTTAATAATTTTAGAAATTATGTCATTTAAACTACATGAAAAGGTAATTTTGGTTGAACAGTATGGGAGAATATGCATCAGTTTGTCAGCTTTACAATAACTATATTCTCATACGTGACTCTAACCTGATAATGTATCCCACCAGGTGATCGGTATGGGGCAGGACAAACAGGGACTTTCCAGAAAGATCACAAGCACCACACAGAGCAGAAGCTCTCTCAGAGGCCACCAGATCTTCACCTGAGACACACAACCCAACTTTACTCAACAGTATCTACGTAATGGATCAAACTGGAGAATGTGAAATACTGATTTCTCTTGTGTGTTACCTGGAGGGAGAGGAGTCTTCTTCTGAATTAAAACAACCGCAACCTTTGTGTTTCTTCCTTGTAAACTTGTTCTGTGGGAAAATATTTGAAAAAGAAACCAGCCATAATAAAAAAACATTTAGTTTTGTGGATTAAAAACAATATGGCATGACTGCTTTTATAAGTTATTATACCTGACGATTTCTACTTTGGTTGCACATTCCGACTGCTTTTCCTTCCACTGCGGATCGTCCCAGTCCAACTCATAGAAAAGCACGACCAATGCAGGCACCAGGTTCAGATGTTTGTTCATCCAGCCTGTTTTCAGAATCCCTTTAGGGATGTACCACTCATAGGATGTTCTCTGACATCACAAGAGAGAGTTAGCGACCCGCAGTTTTTGAATAAAATTGAATTCAAAAGACATGGCAACCACATACTACAGACAACGTGTCTTTTAAGAACCTTTCCTCTACAGATCTTTAGTTTAATATGTTTATTGTAGTGCCATATGGTGGTGTATGGTTAGAAACTCTTTGGTTTTACCTTGGTTCTGCACTTTGGATATTCATGGTCTCCTGCTAGAACTTTGAAAGAGATGGGAACTCTGTCTGCCCTACGGTTGACACAGAAGGCATCCCATATGGCTCTATGGACAGCATTATATGTCACATCCAGGCCTGTTAGGGCCACAAAGGCCATCGGCCTGCAGCACAACTCTGGAGGAAGATCCCATTGGGCCGGACTCATGATACCGGCAAACAGACCACCTGATCAGCACAAAGAAATCAAAACATCCGAACTGAACAGCCAACAGGGAAACATCACAGCATGCAATTCCATTTAATTTCTCTCACTTTAAAGACTACGTATTAATTTATCAACTTATGTCCCATACCAAAATTAACCATGGTTTTACTCCAGTAACTATAGTTTAACTACAGCATGGTATTTGAATTAAAACCACCAAGGGTTTTTCTAAGGGATTGCATCTTCATGCAACAACCAGTTCAGGACGTCACAGCTAATCATCATCTTAAATGACCCGTTTCCTCCAAACATTATATTAATACAAGAACTCAACAGGCAACGACGATGACATCAGAAAACACACACACAGAATGACCAATACTAATACATCAAACTTTTTTTTATATTTAGGTTCACTGACAGTTCTAAAACAAACAAAACGTCCCCAGTTATCATTTGACAGCTGATGCTAGGCGCTGTGAATGCTAAGGCTAACGCTCACCGTGTAATAATTCAGTCCATTATACAACATAAATCTGATCTCACTTATAAAAGTTTATTATTACCAGCTATTTACCTTTCGATAGAGTTGTGTGTTGCTCAGTTTCCAGCAATCCGGCCTACATTAATGTGCAACACTTGTTTATAATTCAAACCCCACCTTCATCATGACATATGACTGCTGCTTCTTCTGCGGCTGTTCGGTTCATTTACAGTAGGAACGACTCTTTACTGCCACCTGCTGGATTCATGCTGACTTCACAGGTACGAGTCGCTTTATAAACAAAACACAACAAAATATTATATATAATAATAACAACAACAACAAAAATAACATAACCTAACCTAGGATTCTAACCAAAATTTCAACCAACAACACCAATCCCCCCCAAAAATTGAGTTAAGCCAATCTTTCACCTCACACGGTGACGTGTAACGCGTGCGCCCGGCAGTAGCTACAGTTCAGTCGCTGGACTCATCACCGGCTCCGCTCGAGAACCATGGCCGACAAAGCGCAGCTCCAGGGGGCGATTAAAATACAGGGAGAGGTCGTCAGAAAACTGAAATCGGAGAAAGCGAGAAAAGATCAGGTCGGTTTGAGCTCTCCTGTCATTGTTTTAAAGCAAAGTGAAGGGAACGCGTTGTGAATATGTGCTGCACGTTGTTTCTTTCATACCAGCAATGTTGATAATATCAGTATTTGGATATGACTTATATTACTGGTTGTGGTCTGTTTGAGTAGATTTAAACGATTACAGTGACATCATTAAATATTTAATACTTTTACAGTGGAAATGCTAACTGTTAGCCATCTGATGCAATCTGTCAGTCATGATGGAAATCAATACTGCCTGTACAGTATGGATCAATAGATCGATGGATAGATACTAGTCTACTGTAGTCTGTTGGTATGAATATCTGTCATCACCATAATAACTTTAATAACCATAATGCATTTCCAAAATGTTTCTGTTTAATATCATGTAAATGGTTACTGATGACAGTTCATAATCGGAAATGGCATATTTATATGTTTTACTTGATTTAAAATGGTTTGTTTTGTGTCAATACCAAAGTAATGGTATTGGACAATTTTATGTAAGAAACAACCAACGTCTTGTTATATTTACAGTATAGATTATAAGTCACAGGTTTATCTAATTTCCCTAAAAAAGTGAAACATGACATTATTATCATCAAAAATCCACATAACCACACTTCATTCCAGAATCTACTCAAAAGTAGTTCATTATGTTTCTGATTTCTCCCATGCAATACCACACAGTTATTGTGTGTTATCTCAATTCCTAGTCTGGTTTGGAACTGCTTAGCTCTACAAGAGGTGTTGTGTGATAAAAGCATGTACACAGTGCGATATCCAGCAGTTTGGGAATGCTTGGTTGACAGCCTCCTCTCATGTTTTGCTTCCTCATTGCTGTGATGTCTCGTGGGACCGTAGTGACAGGGTTGCTCATCACTTTTCTCCTGTTCTTCCTGCTTGTTGCCACGGATACCACCATCATCCTCCACCTCCCATCACTGCACACCTGAAATACTGCTGCTGTTCGTGGGATGTGATTGGACGATTCTGCTGTGATTCTGTGGAAGAACCTTTGGGACTGTGGTATTGCTGACTGTGTGTGTGCTGGGTTTGGACTCCGGTTGTATCATGAACACTCTGGGATTGATCTCCATGCGCATGTGTGCCGGACTGATGGGCCGTCGCACCACCATGCTTCTGCGATCTACGCGCTGCTCATTTGGAATGACGTTATCACAGGTAAAAAATGTTAAAAATAAGACTTGGGACCTTTTTCAGTCCAAAATAAAAAAAGTAAATAAGACCAAGGTTAGGCACCATTAAAATTATTCTGCATTGTGACTGACATGATCATTATGACAATTTTATATTCGAGTTTTTTAAATGAAATTGTAATTTGGTTTTTAGATCGATGAAGAAGTTGCCAAACTGTTGGAGCTCAAAGCTCAGCTGGGTGGAGATGAGGGCAAACAGACGTTTGTGCTCAAAACAGCCAAGGTAGAGCCAAAAATGACTAATATTTGGGACATGTCAAACATGCAAGTTTGTTTAGTGAAGACACATGTCTGTATTACCCCATGAAGACCGTTTTTCTCCCCTTCCCTCTTATTCCATAGGGGACCAGGGACTATAGCCCCAAACAAATGGCTATAAGAGAGAAGGTTTTCAACATCATCATCAGCTGCTTCAAACGTCATGGTGCAGAAACCATTGATACACCCGTCTTTGAACTAAAGGTTCATGAGTTTATCACATTTCTACGCTAGTTTATTACATCATCATTTCAACATGAGTTCAGTAATAGACTCAGATTTTTGTGACTGTGTAGGAAACTTTAACAGGGAAGTACGGAGAGGACTCCAAACTCATCTACGATCTAAAGGACCAGGGCGGGGAACTTCTGTCCCTGAGATATGACCTCACTGTATCCTTGACAACACCAGTCATGCGTTTTCTTTCCGTCCAAATTTCTGTCACGCTGTATGCACTTTCTTCCTTGACTCCTCCCCTCAGGTCCCATTTGCTCGCTATCTCGCAATGAACAAGATCACCAACATCAAACGCTACCACATCGCCAAAGTGTACCGCAGAGACAACCCAGCCATGACCCGCGGCAGATACAGAGAGTTCTACCAGTGTGTAAGTACCTTCAGATCCTTGAAGCCGTGTGGATCACTGATTTATTGAATGAAAAAAGAATGCAGGAATTGTTTTGATCAAAAGTGACTTACATCTGTGCGTCAAGCCCTTGATTTACAATCATTGGTGCTCATGTTGGTGATGCAGGTTGGAATCCAGGGCAGTTTTCCTGATTCCATCCCTCCTCAGTAATATCCTGCACATAAGAAATGAGTCAAACTTTCATTTAAACACTTTGATTTGTGTTGCTGCAGGATTTCGACATTGCGGGTCAGTATGACGCGATGATCCCTGATGCTGAGTGTCTTAAGATCGTCTATGAGATCCTGAATGAACTAGATCTAGGAGATTTTCGTATCAAGGTTAATATCTGACCAAGATTTTCATAAAAGTGGGTGATGTTGTGCTCATTTATCATCTGTGTTTATCAGCGTGACATGACAGCCGTGATTATTTTTTATGTATATATATATTTTAGGTGAATGACAGACGCATTCTAGACGGGATGTTCGCTGTGTGTGGTGTTCCTGATGAGAAGTTCCGCACAATCTGCTCTACAGTGGACAAACTGGACAAGGTGAGAGACCTGAATGATGTTTACTTTTATTAATTCAGCAGATAAGAATGCACAGTTGTTTTTAATGCAGTGACAAGTACGCAGATCTGATTTATCTAACAGGATGTGCATATTGTTTTTCCGTGGCTCTGTGTATGTTTGTTTGCAGATGGCCTGGGAGGATGTAAAAAACGAAATGGTAAATGAAAAGGGCCTTTCGGAGGATGTGGCCGATCAGATCGGGCAGTTTGTCAGCATGCAAGGTGAGTAAACTTAAGTCACGCCCACATTCAGCTGCAGTTTATCAAAAGTCATTTGCCTGACCGGTACAACCCGGTGCTGTAGTTAGGGTGACCACCCGTCCCGCTTTGAGTTATACCGCACATCATTTTCACACCTTGTCCCACACGTCGCATATTGAGAAAATTTCATCAGTCTGTTGGTTTTTAGTAGTCACATTAGGAAACGCGTTCTTTAACTGTGTCAAAAGCAGCAACCCACACCAGTGTCAAACGAGCTCATACAAACACAGTGTTGGGTAAGTTACTCTCAAAAGTAATTAATTACTAGTTACTAATTACATATTCAATAGTGTAATTAGATTACTGTACAAATGACTCTCTCCAAAAAGTATTTAGTTACTTATTACTACTTACTTTCTATATCCTATATCAACTTTGATTAGTTAAGTGATTCAAGGATAGACATGAAAAGGCTCTTTTAATTCATTTAAATAAATAATATTAAACTACATAAAATACTCTTATTAACTGACCAAAGTATTACAAATGTGAGAATTATACATTAAAGCACAGATTTTAAAGTTAGACTTTGAATTTTGATGTCAATTCCACTATTGCACACACATATATTACACAAAGTATTTAGTTTAATTACATCAAAAGTAACTGTAATTAAATTACAGAAAAAATAAGAGTAATCCCTCACTTTACTTTTTCAAGGGAAAAGTAATTAACTTACAGTAACTAATTACTTAGTAACTAGTTACACCCAACACTGTACAAACGCAACTATTTTTTAAAGCCTGACTTTTATCCAATGTACAGTATGAGAAGAAGGCAGTGATTTCAGTCATCAAGAGGCTGCGAAGTCTGTCAATAGATCGGGTGGCGATCCTCTCATGTCAACTTGCCGAATAAAAAGTCACTAAAACATCGTAAAAGGTGTGGCTTTGAAACTGTGTTTAGCCTGTAGGTTGTGGTTAGCGTATTAAAATAAAAATGATTTGCAAATCATGAAATGCATTATTTAACAAGAATACATTTTAAAAAAGAAACTCTTTTTCAGTATTTGTTTGTTCTTTATTCCTTTAGTTTTCTCTTTTTGAGAAGATCTTCAAAGTGTACAACATGAAAACTCCGCGTCTGATCTGTGCTCAAAAAATAAGCTAAAAAATTATATAAAAATGTTTTCATTCCGTTATTATATCACAGTTTCCTTTCAATGGTGTCCCACATTGTCCCACACAAACGGATTACCTGTCCCACATTTGGTTTGTTGGGTGGTGGTCACCCTAGCTGTAGTGCTTTTTTTGTCGGCCACCGTGTGGTGCCGTCTTAATCCGCAGCATACAAATCTGCTGATCTTGGGTCAGTTTGTCTACATAATAATGTCTTTGACCTCTAGGTGGGCTGGATCTGGCCGAGCGACTGCTTCAGGACCCCAGACTATCCAAGAGCAAACAGGCCTGCGCCGGGCTCACAGATATGAAGCAGCTCTTCAGCTATCTGGAGCTCTTCCAGGTCACAGACAAGGTGAGGTCAAAGGCAGAGCTCAAGTATGTTTCACAAGAAATGTTTGGGGTTTGGAACTGAAGAAATAATAAAAACACAGCACAATAAAATAATGCTTTCCTCAGCGAATACTATGACAAAGAGGATACCAGTTTAGTAAACGTTATCTTATATGAAGCAGAAACGTACGGTGAAGATCTGCGTATTTGTGACTCATCCAACACCTTTGGACCTTTTCTCACGTGAGCCGAATGTCCAGCAGAGCAGCTTGCTAAGACAAAAAAATCATATTAACTTTGAACAGTTACTTTCTTTTTATGACCCGTTAAAGAAGAAATGCACTTACTATAAAATTTTACGACAGTGTTTTTCCATTTCACTAAATAGAGATATAATTTCATCTTTGTGATTACTGCCTTTCGCACACATTCACTGTCTCGCATCTGTGACGTCTCTAACCACTTGTTCTTTTCGTTTGACGCCATTAATTTTTAAATCGCTCTCTTTCACCTCTCTCTCTCTCTCTCTCTCTCTCTCTCTCTCTAGGTTGTGTTCGATCTCAGCTTGGCTCGAGGTCTGGACTATTACACTGGTGTAATTTATGAGGCGATTCTGTCCCAGACCTTACCAGCAGCAGCGTCCACGGCGGCGGAGCAGAATGGTGCGGTGGCGGGCGATGAGGCAGGTGTAAGCGTGGGCAGCGTGGCCGGCGGAGGACGATACGACGGTCTGGTGGGAATGTTTGACCCCAAGGGCAGAAAAGTACCATGTGTGGGTGTCAGCATTGGAATCGAGAGGATCTTCTCTATCATGGAGCAGAAGGCCGAGGTGAAAGACGCAAATTTTATGCAGTTGTTTTTTAATGCTTGATGATAAAGCATGCAAACAAAGGACAAATTTGATGTTTTCTTTAAAAACAGTTCATGCACTACAGTAGAAGCATTTAGATATACAAACATACCATGTTGTGGTCTGTCTCTTCCAGGCGTCTTCAGAGAAAGTCAGAACCACTGAAACACAAGTGCTGGTTGCCTCGGCGCAGAAGAATCTTCTGGAAGAACGACTCAAGCTGACCGCCGAGCTTTGGAATGCAGGAATAAAGGTGCGTGAGATCAGTGCTTTTTTTTGCTGTTACAGTTACAGTTTGATTCAGTGCTGTGTGTTTATGTGTTACAGGCTGAAGTTTTGTATAAGAAAAACCCAAAGCTGTTGAGTCAGCTGCAACACTGTGAGGAAACTGGAATTCCGCTTGTGGCTATTTTAGGAGAGCAGGAACTCAAAGATGGAGTCGTCAAACTACGCAACGTCGCCACCCGAGAAGAGGTGGGTTTGGTTTACTGAACTTCCATCACATTTCAATATGACATAAATAACACATGCACATACAGTATGTTCTTAAAAGACAATATACATATGTTCAAACGTCTTGTTTTGGTATGGCATGTCATAACTAGTTAAATGTCTTTGTGAAACTAAAGCATTAAGTGATGGTTTTCTCTGGTCTCCTGCAGGTGGATGTGCCCAGATTCAATCTGATTGACGAGATCAAAACACGGACCTCGTAGTCTTAGAAACGGTCGCCGTGAAGATGGAGGGTGGACCTGTTTACCACACATCATTTACAGTCGTCTGTCAGTTAAACATGTACATCGAGGAGTCACGTTCAATTCATTGCCTGTTTTTTTCAAATCTGCATGGATTAAATCAGATCTCAATAAATGAGTAACACAAAAACCTTTTCGTGCCATCTTGTGTCATTCATTTAGCTTTTAATTTATGTCAGTCATGCTTTTAATGCCACGGGGTCCATGTAGACTGAGATCTTTATTTTTTCAATTTTTTAGGAAGAGTGAGTACTTGCTAGTGAAAAAATTAGGCCATCAAAGTGAAGTTGCTAGGGTGCATGCTGCTATACGATTCCAAACTAGGCCAAATATTTGATATTCTCATCTGTAAATATTGCTTGGGTCCTTCCACTAATGTAGGTTTATGGTAATTTCACTTGGAAAGGTAATACCCAACCTCTCAACAATGTTTTAAAACAGGGATTAAAGCAGATTTGTGACCCAGGAATATTTGTGGCAATAGCCAACAAAACATTGTATGAGTCAAAATTATCGATTTTACTTTTATGCCAATAATCATTAGGATATCAAGTAAAGATTATGTTCCATCAAGATATTTTGTAAATTTCCTACTGTAAATATATAAAAACTTAATTTTTGTGAGTAATATGCTATGCTAAGGACTTCAATTTGGACAACTTTAAAGGCGATTTTCTCCGTATTTGGATTTATTTGCACCCTCAGGTTCCAGAGTTTTAAATGGTTGAATCTTGGAAAAATATTGCCTAACAAACCCTACCTCAATGGAAAGATTATTTATCCAGCTTTCAGATGATGTAAAAATCTCAATTTTGAAAAATTGACAAGACTCTTATTGTTGTCCAGGGTCACATTTGTGTCCCATACATTTTGAAGTTTAGTACTTGATATAATAGTCCTCCGAGTACTATAAAAATAATAGTTATCCTGGTCTTATGTATATGAAATATATTATACATGTGTGTGTAAACACGTTTAAAACTACAAATGAAAACAGTATTATAGGCAAAGAAAGAGCCAGCACAAGTATAATTTCTTGGAACTATTTACTGTACAAAAGTCATTTCTAGCCAGTACAGCCCATCAAATAAGGAAACACAAAGCACACCATGCAAAGTCAAAACCAGTGCAAAACAAGTAAAAAAAACATTCATAAAAAATTGTGAAAACATACAAAGTCATCCAAATGTGATAGGGTGGACTGGAAAACAACATACAAATTATTAATATTACATAGTTAAAATATTATAAAACATATCAAAGAGAACAAAATACAAAAAACTTCATTCATACCACTAAATTCTGTTCTTGAAAAACATGAATTCACCGCCTGCTTATGCGGTTAACTAAAATTCCTCTTTACAAAATTCGACTCATTTTTTTTAACTGGAACCTCGACATCACATGCCTTCAAAACTGTAATACTGAACATGAAACCGATAACGCAGCCGGAACATTAGAAAGCTTGCAGGTTTGAGGCCTTGTATATGGTTTTCAGCACGTGCTCGGCGGTGGCCCGGTGAATTTCCCCCTTCATGGCATGAGCGCTGTTGCCCGGCAGGATCTGGACAAAACCGGACAGGGGAATGGGAAGAGCTGGGATCAAGACTTCATAGGCGAAGTAGAGGAAGCCGTCGGGCCCGGTGTGATGGTAACATACATCGTACTGCGGAGCTCCGAGTTCGTTCACCTCGCAGAGCCACTGCAGCTGAGACGCGGCGTCTTGAGGTACCAGCCCATCTCTCGGTTGGATTGCACGACGGCCAACCGCCCGAATGAAGGGCTGGGGGGAAGTGCAGGTCGGGACGTTATGAAGGAATGGTGGGGGGTGCAGGTGGGGTGAGGTGATAAAGGGTTTGGGGAGGGGTTTTAGACCAGGCTGGGTAAGAGGGCCGTTTTCTGGTTTGGCTTCCTCGACATGCTTGGACTTTGTGGACAACCATCTTATAGTGATGCAAATGCCATACTGCTTCTTGAACGCTGAAAAGAGATAAAGTAACTATGAATATGAAACCATTTTTGAACTAAATGAATAAAAGGACAGCATTTTTTATTTGGGGGAAAACTAAAAATCAATGAAAAATCGGTAAATGAAAAATATTTTTGTGAAATGCATACTTTTTTTGAAGAGAAAATAACTTCAAAAACTAATTTAGTAAAATAGAAACATTTACAAATGTATAGTCTCCCACATGACTATCCCAGCATACCTTGCACCAATATTTTCTTAGCCATGGATGCAGCATAGTGGGAGGAGTATTGGACTATAGCCACCACCTCTCTCCCTTTAGGCCCGCCCACTTTCAGCATGACATCATCCACGCCCTCGGAGAACATCCGAAGCACCATGAGCAGTTCTGGCTCGATCACGTTAGCCGGCAGGTCCCCGAGGCGCAGCTCTCTCTTCTCCGTGCTCCTGCGCACCGTCAGTCGAGCCCCTTCCGCTAGGCGGTACTGGTTGAGGGTCATAACGGCGGTTAACGCCATCACCTGGTTGCCGTACTTGGCGTAGGCGAAGCCGCGGTTCTGGCCGCTGAAGTTCATCATGAGACGGAACTCGTACAAAGTGCCGACGCTCTGGAAGAGCGGGATCAGGCGGTCCTCGTAGACGTCACGTGGTATCTGACTGATGAAGACCTCACAGCCCGGGCCTGGAGCAGGAGCACACCAGCCTGATGAAAGAGAAGAGAGTTAAAGGACAGTTCACCCAAAATGGAAATTCTGTCTTCTTTTACGAGCACTTAAGTTGTTCCAAATCTGTATAAATTTCTTTGTTGTGATGAACACAGAGAAAGATATTTGGAAGAATGCCTGTAATCAAACAGTTCTTGGCCACCAATGACTACCATAGTAGGAAAAATTACCATGGTAGTCAAAAGTGCCCCAGAACTGTTTGCTCTGCTGCGCTACTTTTTCAAAATATCTTCTTTTGTGTTCAACAGACCAAGGACATTTTTCCTACTATGGTAGTCAACGGTGGCCAAGAACTGTTTGGTTACAAGCCTTTTATCCAAATACAAAGAAATGTATACACATCTGGAGCAACTTGAGGGTGAATAAATAAAGACACATTTTTTGGTGAACTGTTCCTTTAAATGAGAAAGAATTTAGACAGCTCCGTATGAATAACGCACAAGGTCCTGGATCAAAACATCAATGGGTTCTCAAGATAACCAAATCAACTTGATTTTGGTATTATATACACTTTTACATCACTTCACAAACCAAATAAATAAATAAATAAATATCTAATTATGAAATAAATTGACTTGCATTCAACAATTCTAGCAAATTTTGATTGCATGTTGTCAGGTCTTTGATTAATTGCAACTTTTATTGGGCCAAACAATGTTTTGCTATGGTTTCTTGTTCCTCCTCTTTAGCAAGGTTGTTTTCTGTATTAGAATTGGATTCGTAATTTGCTTAGCAGTCAGTAGTCCTACACATTTTGTATACATCTCTTATCTGACACGCTTAATTTAGGTTTTACAGTCTCTACTAATAAGCTATTGAGGTGGATCAGGTGTGTCAGATGAGGGAGAGGCGCAACACGCGCGTATCAATGGATGCTCCAGCACAGGTTAGAAAACGCTCATTAGATTCGACTCTGCCAGATCCGAATGTAATGTGTCTGATAACAGGCGGGGGCCGGTGAGCAAAAGAATCAAACACAACCCCCTGCTGCCAATCTACCATCATTGGAAAACCATTTGTATTAATTAGTTTATTTTGGAATTTGACTCCCTTGCAAATATGCGTAATCAATCGACAAATGACCCAATAATCAAAAATGTTACACCAATGCTGATGTACTGCCTATAATATATCTCAAGTGTGCCTGTTATATCAGGCGCGTGGCTGCACGAGTCGAGTTCATAGATGGTTGTTTGTCACTGCCATGTGCCAAGTTACTTTTAAGACAACAGGACGATTTATTCTAACTGGTCTTAAACATACACCTCCTGCTTTTACTTTAATCGAAGCCACAGAAGGAAATAAGATATTGTAAGTGATTCCATGTGCCTTTGCCTCGCGTAATTCGAGATAAGATGATGACAGAAATCAAGAGTACTCACCCAGAGGGGGACCACCATATTTCCTCTGACCATTGACCTGTGTTAAGGTGATGGAGGTCTTTTGCATCCATTCCTCCAAAGTCTTCAGTCCCCGCGGGTTAAAAACCTGCAAACAATAAACACGCAGTCAAGTGATGTAATGCATGCAAAGCCTGTTAAAGCAGACGCATAAATTAAACTCAATAACATCAAACACGCGAGGAAAATCTTCATGGCTCGTAGCGCCAAATTCTACATTGCGCGAAAACTTCAAAGCGGGAAGTTTTGACAAACACGCTTTGATGTTTCGTGGGCAATGCGACTTGTGTGTTTATAAATATAATCTGTGTTTATAAATGTCATTTGTAAATCAAATTGGTGCATATCGTTCACCTGTAGCTGTTCTCCTTCCATCGTGTTACCTGCGTATGATGACACGGCACACTTGGGGAAGGAGTCGAGTAAAGGTGTTTAAGATGTATGATTCCTGGCGAGAGAGGACTATTGGACACTTTTGAGAGGAGTGGGCGGATTCGGAGGAAAGAGCTCAAACAGGACCATGATTGAGACAAACAACAGAAATGATGCTCATAGAAGGCCTGCAAAAATTATAATTATGTATTTTTGCATTCGTCTTTTTTGTATTAACACTATGTGTATTACGAAGTATTACTTTGAAGACGGAATCAACAATCTTACTCATCTTTTCGGAAGTTTGTGTTTCCTAAAAAGTTTAGATTGATAACTAGTGAGGTTCTGCTCTTCGCCAGTAGATGGCAGCCTTGCTTGTGATTATTTGAGCAACGACTTCACAAAATGACGATGGTTTTAAAGCTTGTTTCATGTCGTATAAAAGTTTAATTTCGTCCTTTAGAAGTTTGTGAGCAAACTCAACTTTTAAAAGTATGTATTATTGTATAGTTCTGGGAGCAATAGTTTAAATGTTAGGTGTCCTGCTGAGGTAAAGTTGTAAGAGGTCATGACCTATATCCTATAAAGTTTTCTACTGAGTAAAGCTGTTCGAGATTTATGTTGTGTTGGTCTTGCGGTGTTTGCTGTACGATTTTTGTAGTGTGAATAAATAATCATATCTCTATTCTGTCTACTTCACCGATAACTACACTTCAAAGGCTGTACTTGTTAAAACATGTATTTTGAAATAAATGCTCTAAAACCGAGCATATCTCAGATATTTTATTAAAAACAAATGTCTTTGTGAGTGTGACACATTGTCTTTAATATGGATAAATATCTAATTTTGATAAATGTTTAGGAGACGGCACATCATGCAGCTCTGGTTTATGGTGTTAAAGGGATACTTCAGCCAAGAAACAAAATTTCACCATTTTTTACTCACCCCTCAAAGCATCCTGACTGAATATGACTTTCTTGAAGATAATGCAGTCAAGAGTTATAATACCACATAAGCATATCCTTTTCCTTCCAAGCGGTAGAATGGGAGTGAATGGGGGGGGGGCAATTTTTTGAAGCTCCAACCAAGCCTCTGGTTCACGCGCAGCCGAGAGATAACGGAAGTTAGACATTATCGTAAATAACGTTGGCAATATGGATATTTCTCTTAAACAAATGCATCGATTCGCTTCAGAAGACCTTTGTTAAGACCACAGAGCTGTGTCGAGTAGTTCTTTACAGTTACATTTACATATTTGGCAGACGCTTTTATCCAAAGCGACTTAAATTGCCTTACACTACACATTGTTTCTTACACTACACATTGTTTCTGAGTATGTGCAATCCCTGGGATCGAACCCATGACCTTGGCGTTGCGCTTACTGCTTCCCACTGGCTTGCGCCAAAGTAAGCCCACATGAGCCAATCACGTTTATCTATGGGGCTTACTTTTAACCAATCGTGTTTCTCGCCTGTGGCTAACTTTTGACCAATCGCGTTTCTCTATGGAGCTTACTTTTAACTAATCACTGGCCGCTGCGCTGTTATTGTCATCTTTGCAAAAGGTAAGGCTATGGTTTACTTTATTGAATTCTTGAATAACTTTTCCCATTATTAATATAGAACAAAACATGTCGCTACTGATCAGATAAGTTAAAATCTTCCGCCGTCCGCTAATTAAGCTGTCAACAATGATGTGTGTTTTGTATGCAGTCATATTTTCTGCCTATGAATGAACATACTGATAAAAAAAATTGATGAGGTAAAAGTTTGTGAGGAGTTAGTCTCATAGGAGTTAGACAATAATAATAGGGGGGGAAAACTAGACGAAAAAAAGTTTTTGAACAAAA
The DNA here is from genome assembly GCF_024868665.1 of Triplophysa rosa. Classification (NCBI taxonomy): domain Eukaryota; kingdom Metazoa; phylum Chordata; class Actinopteri; order Cypriniformes; family Nemacheilidae; genus Triplophysa; species Triplophysa rosa. The sequence goes on from NC_079902.1 coordinate 21,289,512, forward strand.
AACAAGCAGTTTTTTAAATTTGTGAAAGTTAATAAACACATTGTTGAAACACAGAAAGCCTAGACTAAAAGTTTAAAATAGTGTAGAGTGGAAGAACTGTAGACTGTGATAGACTGTGTGTGTGTGTGTGTGTGTGTGCGTGCGTGCGTGCGTGCGTGCGTGCGTGCGTGTGTGTGTGTGTGTGTGTGTGTGTGTGTGTGTGTTCATGTTTGTATATCCCGGTGGGGACCTAAACCGGAATGCACACCAACACATGGGGACCAAAATTGAGGTCCTCATGGGCAAAAAAGCTAATAAATTGTACAGAACAATATTTTTTAAAAATCTAAAAATGCAAAAACTGTTCTATGATCTTTAGGTTTAGGGATAGGGGATAGAATATACAGTTTGTACAGTATAAAAAACATTACGCCTATGGACTGTCCCCACGGGGATAGTAAACCAGACATGTGTGTGTGTGTGTGTGTGTGTGTGTGTGTGTGCGTGCGTGCGTGCGTGCGTGCGTGCGTGCGTGCGTGCGTGCGTGCGTGTGTGTGTGAGAGTTGACATTTGCGCGGGCGCAAAGATTGGGCCCCTTCTTTTGCTAACACCACACTCTAATCACTGAGCTACAGGAAAGCCTTCGATCGATGGATGCACTTTTTGGAGCTTCAAAAAATTGCCCCCCATTCACTCCCATTCTACCGCTTGGAAGTAAAAGGACACGTGGTATTATAACTCCGACTGCATTATTCTTCAAGAAGAAAGTCATATTCAGTCAGGATGCCTTGAGGGTGAGTAAAACATGGGGACATTTTGTTTCTTGGCTGAAGCATCCCTTTAAAATGTAAATCTGCATCAATGTAAAAATGATCAATGACAGAATTCTACACACAGACTTTAATTTAATACCTTTTCAGAGTGCAGGTACACAGTTTGTGAGCGTATAATGATGCTGTACTAGATGAAAGGCAAAAATCCTGCTTAGTTTTCAACAGCCCTGACATTTTTGCTGGACTAGATATCATCTGCCTTCAGTTGCCTCCACCAACGGTTTTTAATTATCAGGTTGAATTATCAATTGGCATCTTCTCTCTCTACACCTTTCATCTTTTGCATCGTTCAATTTCCGGGCTGTAAGATGTGCGACGTATCTTTTGCTGTAGTGTAATTACCGTTTGTTTGCAAGGAAGTGCACACACATCAACGCCTCCTAATGAACAGAAGGTCACGTCACATTGTCATATACACTACAGTCGTGATGATAAATATGTTAAACACTCAATTTGATTTAGTTTGTCCGCTACTGTATATGCGCATGCATATCATATTCATAAATTGGTTTTGTGAATCGTGTGTATTGATGGTTATATCCAACATTGGGTTTGAAGGTGATGCTAAAAAAGTTCACATGTACCTGTGTGATTTAATTAGTCGATCATGAGCATAATTAAGTTGTGCTTCTCGTTTATTGAACCTCCTGTCTAATTAGTTTCTAACCTTTTACATCTTAATATGAAAATTTCTCGAATCCCGCTGATGTTTCCCAGGTGCTGATGTGTGGTGCATGGTGACAGAAGTTCCGTTGCCGTGGGGTTGTCACGCACATCTGTGAGTTTGCCCTGAAACGCACACACGCACTCATACCCCACCCATCCCACCTCAGAAAGGGGCTCATCCCAGCCACTATGTATCCCACAGGGCTCACCGGAGGACACACAATCTGTCCAATGTCAAAACTCATATCCTCAGTTCTGTCACTTCGCTGTAAACACTCACGCACGCTAACTTTGATCTTCTTTTGGGATTTAGGGTCAATCAATATAGGGCTTTACGGTAGTTGATGGTAAAAACATCAAGATAACAGTTCGAACGGTGGATGATGTGATGCACTACAAGTGTTTAGATTTGGCTAAATTTATGTTTGTTGAATGAATGAATATATATATTCGGAGTCAGGGCTGGATTGGCCATCGGGCACCGGGCATTTTCCTGGTGGGCCGATGTACTTTTTGAGCCGAAACGGACGCATGGGCCAGAGAGACGGACGGATTAGAAGCGTGAATCGGGTGGAGGGCCGAAGCTGGTCAAAAATGCCAGGGCCAAATTAACGTCCTAGTCCAGCCCTGTTCGGAGTATATTTCGGTCATTTAAAAAAATCTTTAGATCTAAAGGTGTGCACTTGACTTCTATATCTTTTCTACTCTATCTATATATATAAAAAAAAACTTAGCTCTGTACACTGTAGTAGGCTTTGTGAGACATTTTTTATTGCACTTATGCTTTTTGTTTTCCTAATTTTGACCCAATTGCTTCCATTGTTTACCCAACTTGTAAGTCGCTTTGGATAAAAGCGTCTGCTAAATGACTAAATGTAAATGCTTGAAATTACTTGCTTACATTCTTGTGTTGGTAAATTAAAACCAAAGTGTGCAAAGTGTGGCCACTTTTAAGAAGCTACAGTATTTTGATGTTTTTGATAGTTTACTTTACAATTATTCTGCATTGTGAAAAATAGTAATAAAATAAAAAAACAGTAGTTGTGTATAAACCTTCGATTTGAATAACTGGCCTAGCTTAAAATGTTTTTTTAGCGCCATCTCTCAAACAGAACACAGGATGAGTACATTTGAATATCAGACTGTAGCTCAACAGATTTCTGTCCTCAGTTTGTTTTCTTTTATCTGTAGCTATTTATTCATTCTTCCATTCATGAGCTAATAAAACAACTTCCATCTTAAGTGCAGGAAGACAACAGCTATCATTTCTTAAAAGCCTATCAGCAGCACAATAAACAGTCGACAGCAGCCGCTTTACAGGGTGGAACAGCTTGCTCGTAGCTCAGAGGCTCCCTGATGTTTTAACCCTAAAAATAAACGTCTGTCTCATGTCTGTGAGTGCAGTGCTGCTAAAACTCTCTCAACAGAAAGAAAGCCAAAGCAAGCATCACTGTTATTATTGTTCAGGTTCAGGATTTTACCCTAGGTGTTAAACTTGATACACAGGACTGAAATGATACCTCGCGCCAAATCTATTTACCTTCACCTCTGTGAATGATATTAACATAAAGTCTTGAGTTATACAACAGAGAACAGAATATCATAGAGATTTAGGGATGCTTTTATTTGTATCGGGTCGGCAAGCAACTTGTTTTTAGAAATGTAACATGTTGACGTTCATTGTTTATTATAGAGATTTTCGAGCTGAATATCAAAACAACAGAGAGGAACGCATCTGTTGCATCTCATATGATTGGGTCTGACTTTTCTCATTACCACATACAGTATGTTGTCTTTCTTTAGGGTGTGTCTGTTTTGTGTGTGTTTGTGTTGGTAGGTGGATTTCTACCTGCTGGGCGTGTGAGTGTGTTTTTATAGCACATGCTCTTTTGCTGGCTGATTGTGTGTGCATGTGTGTGACCGTGTGTGTGTGTGTGTGTGTGAGAGATATGAACACTAGCAATCAAGGTGAACAGACGTTGCTAATTCAGGTTGCTGATATAATGTGTCGATGACCCTTTGTCGTGCTTTCATTACTGTTGCAGTGCTGTGCGTCTGTGTTATCTGAAGCGTGCGGGTCAATATTAGTACTAGAGTCTATCTGAAAAGGACATGTTTGTTCTTCCTCCACCTCACCCCTCCTCTCTCTCTCTCTCTCTCTCTCTCTCTCGCTCTCTCTCGCTCTGCTGTGATAGGTGTGATTCCAGACAATGGTGTGAAGGCCTTTCCAAAGGAAGTGGAGAACTTGGACAGAGAACAAGAAGTCCAAGTGGAGAACTCTCCTCACATCAAAGTGCCATGTTCTTCAACTTCAGTTAGCCAGTGAATGAACGGTGGGCGTTCTGTGGGCGTGTCATTTAAGTCTGAGGCGAGGTGTGCTATTATTTTTCTATGTGACTTGTGATTTTTGCCAGGCAGAAAAATCCATAGGCCCTTTTGACTTGGGCTTGTAAGTAACCACCTGGCATCAAACCAAAATACTTCAGCAACCTTTTAACAATTGCATAGCGATGTGCTAACAACCACTCAGAACACCTTAGGAACTGCATAGCAACTCCTTAACAACCAATCTCAAAGCTGTTCTTATCTTTTTTCTTCGCACACAACGAAGGAGAATTTGAGGGAAAAACATTTCACTGCTATTGTACTGCCCAACCTGCAGGACATCTATAGAGAATGAAAGATTAGGGCCAGAAAACTCACGAAGGATTTTAGCCACACCGCTGTGGTCGGATAAATGCAAACAGAAGTCAAGTCGGTGTGGCTAGTCAAGTCAAGTCGTGCCACTTTCTCCAAGAAATACAGATTTTTAATTTGTGCCCAATGTGCCCATTTTTGAAAAATCACTAACATATTGTTCCCCTCTGATGTTTTTGTCTCTTGCACACTCTGGTTGTAAACAAACAAAAAACATTTCACTGCCACCGTATCAGATGTGCAGACAACAAACAAAACTTAAAACTTATACCAGACGCATACAGTAACAAAAATTCTTTGAACGTGAATCTCTGTTTCACACTCGCCAGTTGGTTTATTTGTCACAAGTTTGTTTAGTGTTGTTTTATTCATTTGTATAATTTTCTGCTAATCCAAAGTCTTAATTTAAACCATTGATTCAGAAAGAGATATAAAGTTAAATTTCATAAATTACTAAATGCATTTAGACAATGTCTGTCTGGACACATGCGCCTGGCCTGAAATTACAGTAATTTACAGTCTGTGTTTGGTATAATGTAACAATTTTTTATATTAAATTTGTTAATATTTTATTAATGTATTATTTAGATTAAAACTACTAAACAGTTATTGATTGAAAATGGAGGACTACCAGAAGTTAAGCTTGGGCCACATAATGTTTATGTTGTTGCAGCTGAAACAATCTATAAACATGTTGGGTAAAATATGGACATTTTAATCCTTTTTTGATATATATACTGTGTATATAAATGCATACAGTATATACTGTATATATATATATATATATATATATATATATATGCATACATACATACATACATACTGTATATATACATACAGTACATTATATATATATACACACGCACACGCACACGCACACGCACACGCACACACACACACACGCACACACACACACACACTCACACACAGTATATATATAGGGTAGTGTATATAAAAGTAGTCACTGCCCATTTAAACCCGTTGACATGATGCTCAATTGTCATTTTGTAAGTGCCTTTCTGGTTGCTAGGGTTCTCTGAGTGGTTGCTGGGTAGTACAATCCCCCGTCTCTATGATATTCCAGAAACGCAGTTTACATGTTGTGTATACGGTGTGTGCATATTTGAGTGGCACTGCCGCATAAAGTTGTTCTGTGTGTGGTAGGGAGACATTCAAACGGTCCGTAAACTAAACACATCTGCCAACTTCCTCTTTTGGCCTTAGGTTATCAAAGCCCCACAGAGCCAGTGATGTATAAAAAATCAGTTCGGAGATTTTCTCCACCTTGGTCTTCTCTTCATAACATGTCAGGAGAAAATCGGAGTAACCTTGGAGATGAGCAAATATTTTATTCAGTGGATTTAGTCTCCCTTTAATATACCATGCATATCCCCGTCGCTGCGCGCGCGCGCGTATTCATGCACGAGTATACGCGTTTGCGTCAAAAATAGACGGCGAGGGATGGGAATAATGTTTATGATTGCAAAGGTCTTTCTGTTTATATGTGTGTGTGTTTAACATGGAGAACTGGTGTAGTGTGAATTGCAGTAATTGCCTTGTTTGTTTTGTTTTGGCTGGTTCTGTGAGCTGGTAAGCCATCGCCTCACTGCCTCTGATTGTTTGTCATTTGCCATTTCAAGTGGAACTAACAAGAGTACAAACCGAATGGGATTGAGAAATTGTGTGTGCGCGAGCGCGCGTTTGTAATACTCTGAAGAAAATATATTGTCTCTTTTTCCCCTCTCTCTCATCAAGCAAAATATTCCTTCCACCTACGGACATTTTAATTTGTTCCAACGTCCACATCTCTGTCAAGCGCGCACATAGCGGATCATTATGTGCCGGGCGAAGTGTGTGTGCGCGCGCGCGCGCCTTTGCTTGTGTGACACCTGAGTCACTGGAAGTACATTATCGCTAATGTCCACTTCTGTGAAGTGACCTCATGGATGACCGCTTGGTTGCACCAGCAGTGAGATAAGAGTCTGATAGTGGAGTGCCACAGGAAAAGGTCACAGTCATCGTAAAGCAATGAAGAGATGAGCGGAGAGGAGAAATCGAGAGATGAGAGACGAATGGAAAATGCATTTGGGATGCACGAGGAAAGATTGCAGTTGAATACAAGAAACGCGTAAAATTGCGTGGAAGTGAAAAATCTTCTTTTAAAGCATCATTGAATTCGCTCATACATAGGTTTAGGGATTAAAACCAACCCTTAATCCCTATATAATATAATATTGATTTTTAACGTTTGTGCTACAAATATAGACTATAATCCACTATTCCTGCATTAAATGAGGGACCTGACTGAGCAATGGCCAGGGACCAGAATATAGTAGAAAATTGTTTTTTTGGCAAGCACCTGCAGTGCCCATAGCACCTATACCAGCAACCACATAGATACATACTATACACTTCTCAGAACACCTAGTGACACCTTGGTAACTACAAACAACACTATGTAATCTTGAAAGCGGGCATGGGCAAGCATCACTTTATAGTTTGTTTTGAAGGCCCCCCCATTGTCCACAGTAATATTTAAAGGCCCCTCCCTAGATTTGTTTTACAAATAACCAAACACTGAAATGTCTTGATGTTTTAACTTATTTTTATGCTTTTGTCTTATTTTAAATAATTTAAAGACATCTTGAGATCCCCAGGTTGAGAAACACTGACTTCTGTCTTTTTGAAAAAAGGTGATGAAGTTGCATCTTGCATTTGAAGAGGACACAAAGAGTTGCCAGATTGGCTGAAAACGAGAGTGTGCACTGAAAAAGCGAAGTGTGGCTGTCCGGCCCCTACAAAGCCCCACCAGATGGAAGCACTCAATGTAACGACTCCACAACTGTGACATCATCAGGCCAACAGCTCTGTATGACATTTACTCTGATTAGTTAAATGGCTAAGATTGTCTGTCCAGCAAACCACCAGCGTGCACGCACATGCATGCTGATGACCACTGCAGTAATCACCAGAATGTGTATCTACATAAGCTTCATGATTATAGCACCAGTTGTTGGACCATGTAGGACCCCTTGGACAAATCAAATTCTCATTAAAGTTTCAATTGCAAATCTGAAATTGGAACAAGCGTACAGCTTTGTCATTCCTGTGTTGTCCTGCCAACAAAACTTCAGAGTCTAAAGTTCGAACAGTCTTCTGTTCACACTATCCAATGTTTGGATGACTTGCCGTTCATTTGGGATTTCTCAATATGGGGTTTTGTAAACACACCGAAACTGAATACCCTGTGAACCCTCAAGATGAAATCTCAGATATTTCCATTTGCCTGTTGCACCATCCTGTTAAATTTTTTTTCAGGTATCCTAAAAGTGTTTATGTGGCATCTTGATTAACTGTTGTTATTAATGTTAAATATATTATTTAATATGACTGAATGAGCTTTTTATAACATGAATCAAAGTTGTTATAGTTGTTAAATCCCCATCTTCCAACATTTTATATAAAATGACTATGATCTTTTATTGATACAGAACTACAGAACAGCCCTTTGTGGACATTCAAAATGTTCTCCTATGGCATCACTCTGTAAAATCCGTTTTGCTTTTAACTGGAACCTTTATGTTTATGTGAGTGTTGGTCAGGGATTTTGCATGGCTGCGCAAGAGAATGCCGGAGCCAATCACAGGCAGGCAGATGCATGTAAAATTGGCCGCTGAGTTTGAGGACAGGATTGAGCACATAGTGCTGTGGGACAGCTCGCAATCACGCGTCTGTGCTCGATCTAGCGCTCTAACATTTTAACCTTACGCGATTTAATGCGCGCATTGACACATCCAGTGCGCACCTTCTTTACGCGTCTGTCATGGTCGTAGTTGTCTGAATTAAGGATTATCGTTTTAGATGGACAGATCGTTAGTGTATAGGACTATAGTGCTTGTGCGTATGACAGTTTGAAATTGTATGATTGCTTGTTTTACTAACCAACGCTCCGCTCTTCGGACACTTTTTACGCAATAGAAAACGTGTTATTGTGCAAGTTTTTAGTTGGAATCTGATTTTCGGACGCACAATTTTGGAGATTTCTGTCTACGAGACTGTCGGACGGTGGTCCCCGTGTATGGATGTAGTGGGCGGCGGAGTGACGGACTGAGGGGTCGAGACGGACCGATTCCGGGGTTCCAGACGCGCTTCCCCGAGACAACAGAGCAGCATCATCGTCCAATCGAGCGCCTCCAGCAGCAGCCGAGATGATTCTTCTGGGACTATTTCTAAATCTGTTCTTCATTGAGGGTAAGTCTGAGAAACAATCTGAATGACTTACATTGACACATCAGGGTCACACTTTACATTACAATGTTCGTGTTACATTTACATAAGTACTGAGTAACAGTAACGAAAAACATGTACATTGAAGGTAAATACACTTTGTTAGTACAAAAGTGTTTTAATGAATTGTATTTCCACGTTTCCAATTTATGCGTAACATGAACTCGATGATATTTAGGCGTGTTGCCCATCACCAGTATTTTAGGGGAACCGCTGTGCCATGTGGTTGTGCTGAAACAATGAAGCTTCATTTTTATGGGTTCGTAATTTAGGAACGGCTAAATAACTTTTTAATGCTTTGAAATCACAAGTGAACCTTTAACTCCAACATAAAGAACGACTTTAGACTATTCTACTAATATAATTTCTGGTCTTTTAAGGACCAAATTATCATGTTAGAATTAAAATAAATGTTGGCTTTCTTAACAGGCTTTTCAATAGTATATGGTTCATTCGTCACGTTGTGCACTTTAATTATCTCATGATGAAATGTATCTTTTAATACGATTTAATAAAAAATTCATTGATATGTGATGCCTACTTTAATGACAAGTATATAGGTCATAGGGATATTTCATAAAAACAGCTGGTTTTATTACATTTAGTTGTCCTGCTTGAAAAGCGTTCATTTTGTTAGTTCCTAACGAGCGAATCACAAAAGAATAATAGTTTTAAGATCCCAGACATTACAGGAGCTCCTCGAAGCGCGATAATCCTTGCAGGCCAGGTCTAAAAATATAATTTCGTCGGCAAATAACAGCATGTTATGAGACCTGAGATCTGTCACAGTCAATATTTTCCTAATTATGTGACGGCAAGAACACACACAAACGCACGCGCGCTCTTTCATTCACACACACTCAGACAGATTAGACTCGCGAGTTAGTAAAGGGCAGATCTGATGTGCTTTCGTTGCACAGCAACTAACATTTGAGGGATTTTACTTTCTTTTCACACCTGGGACGACACGATGCAATATCGCAAGTCTTTGTGCGAGTGTTTTTGTGGTGTATTGCACGCGCGGCATTCATCATCGTGAGTGCTGTTTCTCGCACCCCGGTGCCACGAGAACACGCTGTAATGCGCGCGCTGATCGACAGGTTTATTTATTAGCTGTGTTAATGATTGCAGATTTGATGTGCTCGCTCGTGCTGTGTGTATCCCCGGGGGTCGCGTCGTATATCAGTCGCTTGAAACCCCCTGACGGCGATCAAGTGGGAAAAGATTTCATTTTGTAGTTTCACATTTAACGCATTTGCATAAAGATTTTAAAAGGGAACCTGAGGTTGAAAGCGTTACCGACTGTTAGATGTTGTTTACAAATACACGAGCTCTCAGACTGACGGATCACATCGGCCTTAGGCAGGTGTGCGCGCGCCCAGGTGTGTTTGACAAAAGTCGACACGCGAGGTACGCATGCGCAACTCTCGACTTTGGCGGCTTCGATTCATTTCCCCAGCGACAGATGCAGACAGGTCTAGCAGGTCCTGGTAAAACGTGGCTGGCGTGCTTACCTAATGCGTTTTACTTATTTTGCTTTTACCCAAATGAGTTTCTCCCCCCAAAAACGCACGATGAGTCAATGCATTTATATACACAGGTGAAACACAAACAAGGGCTTTGTCAGCATATCTACTAATTGCATGATTCTGCTTTAAAAAAAAAATGCTGTAATGGACTCAGATGCATTCCTGTCAAAGCTTGCCAAGGACATACCCAGGGACAGCCTATTTACACGGCCATTTTTAGCAAATCGACGAGAACTGGCACAAGTTTAGTAAACCGCTCGAGTTAACAACTCACAAATGCATTCCCCCCACAGTCATGTTTTCTTCACATATGACGATACGAGTTGATCTATAGGCTTCTGCAGGGGTCGCGCGTGTGTTTTGTTGATAACCAGGATTTGGAAAGGCAAACACGGTGACAGCAGATGGTGTTGGACTCTCTCGCCTCAACTGAAAGATTCAAGCCAAGCGACAGAATCAGAGAGGGCCCGAGTGTGTGTGTGTCTAAACCGAGCTCCTTTCACACATGGCTTTTATGATGATGTTGTAGCCAATTTTCATTAAAGGCGCTGAGTGCAGTGATTTAGTCAGGAGGGCCGTCTCAGCATCACGTCCCTGCGGTGAACTCTCTCTCCTCCGGGGCTCCTGGATTGTCTTCCATTTCTCCTCACTGTCAATCATTCAGGCCCATCCGACCCGGTTCTTTTAATACCGCCGCCATGCTTTGATGTGACGTGTCACCGCAGTGAATAGATACAGCACCCTGACCCACATTTGACAAAACCCTCAATGCAGCAAATAACAGTGTGCGCTGAATGGCTGTACCGCAAACAAGATCGTGTTTATTGTCAGACTTCTATTTGTTTTCATTCATGTTGTCATTCATCACTGGAAAAACACAACAGTTTTAATGGATTTACGGGGGTTGATTGTTTGCAGGTTTGTCAGAATGCTTGGTTTGGGCCCTGATGCTGTCATTTATCTAATGGATTGTGCAGATTTGTTGTGGTCGGGGTTGTGTGGTCTTTTTTTGATATAGTGGTGCTTGGGTTACCACAGAGGCTCAGACCGCTGTACACATTGATTAGTTAATCATGTTAGATCCGCACATATCGACAGCCGGAGCCAGTTTACTGTCGCAGCCCATAAATACAGTCGCACAAGGATGGTTAGATTTACAGTACATGATCGTCCACACGCACTTTCCCTGTCTGTCTCTCTTTCCCTCACGTCTTTGTTTCTCACTCTCTTGAACAGTTTAAAGTCTCTGTCTTCCTCTCAGTGAATTCATGAGACTTAAAGCCTCAAGGCGTGTGTAAGTGTGTGTGTGTGTGTGTGTGTGTGTGCGTGTGTGTGTGTGTGTGTGTGTCACTGTCACTTGCTAAATGTGATTTTAGTGCGCACACACACAGATCGTAATACCCGGCCAGCATGTGTTTGATTGCCATCAGCCTCCATACTGAGACTGTTTCCTATTGTGTGAGGTGTCTGCTGTCTGTCATTATGTTTACCTTTCTTTCTTTCTTTCTTTCTTTCTTTCTTTCTTTCTTTCTTTCTTTCTTTCTTTCTTTCTTTCTTTCTTTCTTTCTTTCTTTCTTTCTTTCTTTCTTTCTTTCTTTCTTTCTTTCTCTCTGTCTTTCCGTCTGTCTGTCTGTCTTTTGCTCTTTTACTCTTTTACTCTCTTTCCCCTTCCTTCCACTTAAAGTTCTTTTTGCTTCAAAATATCTCAATTCAGCTATTATTGTGTTTTAGTTTTCTGGTTATTCAGTTTCATCTGTAAAAAGAAATGTTTATTTAAAGTCTATAAGAATTCTTATAAACTCATTTTCATTTTCCATAAAAGCATCAATAAATGTAATTAATGTAACATAGTTTGAATGCACATTTAAAGACATTACTTATTAATATGATTACACATCGCTGCTGTCCTTCTGAAACCTTGTATCTCCATATTTCGTGATTTGAATTGTTTCCGTAAATCATCATAATTTGGGTTTTGCAAATATCTAACCAATAAAAAGTATTTAAAAGTGCCTGTCAACTTTGACAACTTTGCCATCATTGAAAAAGTTTTTCCATTTCCTGAAAAACAGCAAATTTGAACATACAAATTTTAGAAGGACAGCCACGATATTTGGAAATAAATAGAAAATGCAACCGTTTGACATACTGTATCATTGTTAAAGAGCAAACCATGTAGCGTTTGTCAACAGCGCGCGTGATCAGAGGGCAGAGTGTCGGTTTAACTTTAGCTGCTGTGGTAGACGGTCTTTCACACATTGATCATCTCTTCACCAGCTTTGGATGGAGGTGCCATTTTGTTGGACAGCATTTAGTCGGGTGGCCACAGCCATGAGTTCTCAATCACCACGAGCTTTAAAATGAGGCCTAGTGCAATTTCACATCCCACCTCTGTTGAGAGAGATACCGGGGGGATGGGGGTCAGAGAACTGAAACACAAGAAAGAGAAACACATGTCTCATGCTCTTACAGGGTTGGGGTGCAGGGGCTTTTCTGTTGCAGCCTAATGAAAAACAGAGAAATCGCAGCTTCTGAAATTACACAGTCCTGTCACAGTTTCCCCTCTGGTCACCGCGGCTGACAGCGGGGGTCTCTGGAGCTGGTGACGTCTGTCAGGATTTGGCTCAAGAGCGGTGACGGCGCACAAAGTACCCGATGTCGAGAAACCAGGGTTGAAACTTCGCCTTGATGTATGAACTTCGTGAATCAAGATTTCACGCTGGTTTGAGTTATCTGTCGTCCTGCAATAGCTAGCCAAGAAATTCCCTTCAGAGAAAAGGTCTCTTATGCATTATTTTACACATTATTAATTCTGCCCTTGAATGTAAGTTGAGGGACTTTGATGTTCGGTTTTTCTGCTCTCAGAGTCTGAATGGTTTGTGTGTGTGTGTGTGTGTGTGTGTGTGTGTTGTCTATGGATATTATAACTGTAATGTGTTACTGTCAAACAGATAAAAATATTCAAATTGTAACGTGTCGCTCATAACCAGGCCTTCGCCTGTGGAAAGCTCTGCAGATTTCGGCTGAATTGGAATGCATGGTGTTGCATGCAACTTGTGTTTATTAATATATAAATATATTGAATTATATATTGTTAATATATAAATATTTCAGCCAATGTGACTACTCAGCTACCCATAACAGTGTAGTGTTGTTTAAATTTAACAAAGATTTTTTTGCCAAACTCCAAATGTTAAAGGGATAGTTTACCCAAAAATGAAAATTCTGTCATCATTTACTCACTCTCAGGTTGTTCCAAACATCTCAGGTTGTTCCAAACATCTATAAATGTCTTTGTTCTGCTAAACCCAAAGGAAGAAATTTGGAAGAATGTCAGTAACCAAACAGATCTCATCCCCCATTGACTTCCATAGTATTTATTTTCCCTACTATGGCAGTAAATGGGGGATGAGATCTGTTTGGTTCCTGGCATACATCTAAATATCTTCCTTTGTGTTTAGCGGTAAAAAAAGCAAAACCTGAGGGTGCGTAAATAATGACAGAATTTTCATGTTTGGGTAAACTATCCCTTTAAAGAAAAAACACAGTCTGCTTATTGGTAAAGCAGGTGCATCATTAACAAAGTAATATTTATCATTTTAATTTTTATCCCCCCAGGTTCATTTCTCTCTGTGGTGCCGGTGTTCCCGGGGACTTTGGACTGCATAGCTGCTGTACAGGAATGTATGCAGAACCCGGAGTGTAAGAGGCCGTTTCGTCACTTGGAATAATGCGTGGATGAGGAGGCGGTGGCCCCCCTGACCCTGGAGACGCAGCAGACCTGCGTTGATGCACAGAACAGCCTCATGCACTATCAGCCCCTGCAAGAATGCAAATGCCAACGGGGGTCACGCATGGAGCAGCAGTGCCTGAGCGTTTACTGGACCATCCGTTTTCCGCAGGGTAAGTGTTTACCTTGCGCTAATACTTTATAAACTCACGTGTTTACTGCCTCATGTACTGTCCCAGTTTAATTTGTCTTTGATGAATAGAGTGAACTGCTGGGAAGGTCCGGTGTCTTTCCATTTTTGGGACATCACTGTGTGTGTGTGTGTGTGTGTGTGTGTGTGTGTGTGTGTGTATTTAAAGGCAATGGGAAAGAGAAATGACCCTTTTTGCTGCCATAACAAATGTCCTTCATAAAGTGCATGTTGTTTATAAACAAAAAATGCATTTTTCATAATCTTTCACCAATGTGCAATGTTTCTCCACCTTTAAAATTACTTTCCTTTTCGGGTGACTGCTAAAAAGGGGCAACACACACACTTTTTGCGATGCTCTCAAATTTACTCAACATCAACTCAATCCTGTCCTTCAAGTTAAGTTTTCATTAAAGCGAAAACTGCAAAACGATTTGCAATTGCAAAAAAATTGGTATTGTTTCAAAGCGGCTGTACAGAAAACAACAAACAGATAATGAATAAAAAAACTGCAGGTGAATAAATAGCCAGTTTCACTTAGAAATTAATTAGATTATAAGAGTAAGTGTGGTTGAAAATGCGATTTTATGTTGCCTATCAGTGCACTTTATTTATCAAAAATCTTTTATTAAAGTTACAAAGAGATTTTTTAAAGTCTTGTTCAGAAATACATAAAAGAACTGCCAATTAAATCTCAACAGATAAATCAAATCCCACCCTTTATTTCCCAGCGTGTTTACCCAGCACATTACGAAACTTAAAAGCATTGTGAATGTCATGTTTCTTCAAGATTCCCAATACAACTCAATGACAAAACCGGTTCAATGTCCAGCGCTTCTCAAACAGTTTAATATCAAGATATAAGAGCAGACAGGTATAAAGAAACACAAAGCAGAAGAACGGAGGGCGTAGCTCAAGAGACTCATGCATAAAGAATTCAGTTAAATCATTTCGGAAATGACTGCCTCTGTTCCGGCGTAATTCATAAATACTGAACTCGTGAATCTCAGTGGATGCCGTTTGTTATGTTCTTTCAGGACATGCCAAAATGTCTTAATGAGAGTGTTGAGTGAGCTACCAGTGGATTTAGATTTACTCAGTATGGCGTTTAATGACTGCTCAGTAATGTGTACAAACTGGCAGGCCGGCACAAACCCAGTCAGATTCTAAACAAACGACTGGCTCGCTGACAGCCCTATCGTGATTAATCTCGATCGTTCCTTCATCTGTTCATTACGCTCAGCAGGACCGATAAATACACGCAGGAACCGCGGTTTGCGTGACGTCATAAGGATCATCAAGACATAATGAATCGTTTTTGCATCTATATTCCCATCCAATATGGTTTATTAATATTCAATGTTATGAAACTGGAAGACGGCTCCAGCAGCAGCTAATCAAGAGCTGTTGTAAACGCTGAGTAATCCCAGCCATCTCTGAGCACAGAACTCATCATGCGTCTGAGAGTGGCGCAGGGGCCGGAGAGCCCCGAGAGGCCCGCGGGGCCGGCCTGATCCACAAGCTCAGAAATAAATGCTTTTGGAACGCTCGCAATTGAAATGTCAAGTGTTCTTCTCTTGTGCGGTTCAAATGCAAATGTATCATGCAGAATATCAGCCGGTTAATTGTGAATGTAGTGCACTTGATGCGTGCCTCTGTAGACTAAAATGTGACGCATGTGTAAACGAGATGAGAAGAATTCTGCATTTGTGTGTATGTGTTTGTGAGTGGGTTTGATAACTAATATTTTAGAAAATGTCCTTGACAACATTCTTTTTATGAAACAAAAAGCAAGCATGCAAAGATTGCTATTGAGGTGTAACATCCATATCTCCTGGTGCTCTTTGGAACTTGGTTGAAAACTTAGGCTATTCTTTCAAGAATTCATCAGAAAAAAATAAAAAAAAAACTGATAATGATGTCTTTATTCATAATGATGTCTTTATTGATATGTTTCGGAAGAAGATGTGAGTGCTGTTTGGGGGTGGGGCTGTCCAGTGCTTTGCTTAGTGGTTTGTCGCAATGAAACGCATGTAGCGATTGTATTCTTTTCTGCATCGTGTCTATATATTCGAGTGAAACGACTACTGAAATGAGAAAAAAATGTAGGGCGGGACTTGATTTCATCCATTGAGAACTGATTGGATTGTTGGAAGTTGGGCGTTGGTAACGAAATGGAAGTAGATTTAAATACCGGTTTGCAATCAGTGGCCATTTCTCAATATGCGGTCCTCGTGTTCTCGCTCTACGTCATCAATAACCGTCAAAATCCAGTTCCAATACTCAAGAACACAAGAACAGAGAACGCATGAAAGTACCCGGATGTATTCTCGATATCAAGGATGCATCGAATGCAGCCTTGCGTGCCTACGGAATCAGCTTGAAGTCCCAGAAGTCATCCAAGTTCGTTCTTCCCAGGCTGCCTCGCCAGACCGGTCTCCACAAGAACAAAGTCCGTTCTTTGCGTTCTTGGAATTGAGAAATGGCCAGTCAGTCATTGGGGCACCGCCCTCGCGCCATTCCTCGTGACCGGAAGTGAAGAGAGGTTGTTTTGAGGGGGAGAGGAGGATAACGTTTTTGATGAAAGATTATAAGAAAATATAATTAAGTGCACAGATAAGTCACCTATTAAAAGCATTACATTCATCCATCAAAATGTTTTTTTTCATGTTGTCTTTAGGAGCCCACCTCCACTTTTAGTGCAAACTTAAATATTAAATGTTTGCATTTGGCAGATGCTTTTATCCAAAGTGATTCACAATGCAGTGAATCCGTTAATGTCTTTATCAGTATGTGTGTTCTCTTGGATCCAACCCAAAGTACAGAGTTTTATTCCATTTTCTGAAAAACAGAATTCGCACATCTGAGGTTTTAGAAGGACTGCGACAATATATCCAAGCGTATTTGTGTTTATGTGTGTGTGTTTGAACACTCTCGGCACACAGGGTCCCCGGGGTTGTATCTTACAAATAGACTTTCTATTTCAACTCTTCTCTTTGATCCAGACCCCTAAAACTGTGAACTGACACATTAGCCAATGCACAAACACTGTGCTCTTATTACAGTCTGAACTGTGTGGCATTGCACTGTATGAATCATTATCATGAAATATCACGTAATATCAGATAATCCCTGTAATTTGATTATCTGCAGTGCTGTTAATTAGGCGTAATGATAAGGTAATGGTGCGGTTTGGTGAGCTTCATTAGTCTGGAACAATTCAGCATCTAACTGTATCTACTGTATATGCTTGTGTGTGTGTTACAGGTTTTGATGACATTGAGACGTCCCCGTACGAAGACATTGAACTGGAACTTGTGAGAAACACCGAAACATCCAAACTGGCTTCGATAGTTTCAGGTACTACACTCAGATCAGTGATATGGCAGAATAAGATCCGTCACAGCTGACTGCACCGTGATGAATGCATCGCTGTATGCTGCCGCGTTTGTCTTTGAAAGCGTGTCTTTGTTGTATCTGTGTGAAATAAGAGAGAGGCACAACATGCAGGCTTGTACTGCGGCCTTTAAAAGTATTTGGACACTAAAAAATGCATGAATGTTAGAGGGCATAGAAGAACAAAATATCAAACCAAGAGGCATCGCAAACAAATGCTGCTGGAGCTTTTGTTATAAGTGACTCGACTTTTCTGAGCCATTTTTCACAATTGCTTTTAACCAGCTGGCCTCAAGGTCGTTTTTAATGGACTGTGTGAGGTCAGTTTCCCTCAACATATAGTTCATCAATAACGATGACCGCATGCCACTAATAGTTCACAACAGGAAAGTGTCCAAATACTACTTTGTTTTCGTTTTGAACAGTACCTTCTGTTGATTTATTTAACTTTATTAGTGCGGTCCAAGTGCCGTGTTTTTATTTTATAACTTATTTTAAAAGTTGTTTTTGAAAATTAGGCAGATTTCCCATGAAGATGGTGGGATATTAACTAAGGGGGAATGAAAAATAAAAAAAGTGGGATATTCTGTTTGTATCAGATATCAGAGCTTCTTAATTCAGTGTAGGCCTATATGTGTCGTGCTATTTTAAAGTCTCAATACACCATATGCAGATTATTGAAGGTATGTATAAATATGTATAATTATTTGTATAGGTTAAAGTGATATAATTATATTTAAAAATAAATGACATACTTTTAAAGGGAAAGTTCACTCAAAAATAAAAGTTCTGTCATCATTTACTCACCCTTTTGTCATTTCAAACCAGCATGACTTTCTTTCTTCCGAAGAACACAAAAGAAGATATTTTGAAAAATGTTAATAACTGGACCCCATTGACTTGCACAGGTTATGTGTCCATACAAAAGAAGTGAATGGGGTCCAGTGCTGTTCGATTACAACTTCCTTAAAAATATCTTCTTTTGTGTTTTGTGGAATAAAGAAAGCCGTAAAGGTTTGAAATGACAAGAGGGTATGAGTGTAAATGATGACAGAATTGTCATTTTTGGGTGAACTCTCATTTTAAGTATATAAGTATATTAAAGATAGACAATATGTATGAAGAAAATTCATAAACATGGAGTCAGAGTTGGAGGGTATACAGTCACTCTGATTATGAGCATTGAACTTCAGACCCCGTTATAATTTCCACATTATTTTTCATTAAAGTACGACGAGGATTGTGACTATTTTGTTTAAATAGTTTAGTGTCTTCTTTTTCCCTATAATGCAATGTGAGTTTTTTCTTGAATTAAAAAAATCTTTATGCTCCTTTAAGAGTTGTTGTTATTATGGTACGATTCAAGCGAATTTGATAAAGAAATATGAAATGGTTCAGTGCATCATTTTTTATCTATCTATAGAGTTAATGCAAAATGAAGAGTGTCTGATGCACATGAGGTTTGTAATATAGACCACTTCGGGTGACGTACACAACGCTGGTTCAGCGCAGGTCCAGAAGAACTTCCTGTTTACACGTTTGAACAAAATCCAACCAACAGAACCAAATCCAAATGTTAAACAAATATCATTAAGATGTAATTATGTATGTGAGATTTAAAAATAAAATAAAATGAAATGAAACCGGAAGTGCCTCTGGACCAGTGTTTACATCTTGCAAAGTGATCTATACACATATCTGATGTATTGACACTTCTACAGAGAATGATGGGAAATGTAGTTGGGTTGCTCAGGCGTGTCATATCATAAACCGACTGAATGATTTGTGTCTTGACGAGCTTTATCATAATTCTTTATGAACTATAACCAATTGGACCTTTATTTGAGACACGTTTTCATTCTCTCTCCTCTTTAGTGTCCTCTCTTCCTCTGACCGATCAGAACCAGTGCCTGAAAGCAGCTCAGGACTGTGGCTTGTTTGAGAAGTGTGGTTCCCTTCGCTCCGAGTACGCGCTAGCATGTACTAAAATCATACCGGGAACAAATCACTGTAACAGGCACAAGTGCCATCGAGCTCTGCGGCGCTTCCTGGAGCGCGTGCCCGAGGAGTACAGATTCGGCGTCTTATTTTGCCCCTGCTCGGACACTCTGTGCGGCGAGAGGAGGAGAAAAACCATCGTCCCATCCTGCTCCTATGAGGAGAGAGACGGGCAGCCCAACTGCCTCCATCTGGAGAGCTACTGCCTCAAAGACAACCTGTGCAGGTAAGAAGTGTGTTTGCTTGCGTGGAATAAAGCAGACGCTAGTCTGAAAGTTATTACAAAGTATTTGTTTGGACGAAAAGGTTACGGTGTTCCACCTGCACATACAGACGGATGTCTTCTTGACACGCCCATTTAAACACATGGCTCTCATGGTTTCAAGGTATAAACAGGTTTAAACTTTGAACAGGTTGTCTTGAGAACCTTTTGTGCAGGGGTCACAATTAATGTTGTACGCATGATTTTTTATGTAATGAATTGCACTGAATTAAGACGGTACATTGACAGTCCTAGTTTTGCTGCGCTGTCTTCCACCTCTTCATCCAGACACAAGCCTTTGATACTCTCTCACGATCTAACTGCATACCATCATTCTGTATTTTCCGCTCTCCTCTTTGAAGCACTTCCCTTTAATCTCTTTTGAGTAACAGATGTTACTGGCAGTTTTGCTTATCTAAGCATCATTAAGAGCAATACAACATGCTGAATAGGATGTCAAAAAAGGACAACAGGTCATACTTAATATGATTAGATGTCATCTACTCTGTATTTAAAGAAAAATGTTTTGATTACATAGACCTGTAGTCTATAGACTTACTTTGACACTTTGTTTTCTAATGCAGTCTAATGCCTTTTTTTAACAGATGTACAGCTTAAGAAAAATTAGGAGACCATGCCACATTTTCATTTATTCAGCATTTCTAGATGTATTGTGCTCATTTCAGTTCAGTGTACATGAACTTGTTTTCTTTGCAGTATTTGAGGTCTGAAATAATACAGAGCATCTTTTCTGTTATTTTCACCAGTTCTGCAAATAAATCCAAATAGAAACAAGATTTTTATTTGAAATTTGGGAGAAATATTGTTAGTAGTTCACAGAATGAAACAATAATGATCATTTTACCTAAAGCATGGTAAATTCAGAAAAACTGAAAATCATTTTGAAATGGTCTCTTAATTTTTTCTGCAGCTGTGTGTCTCCAAATGATTGACTTATGGACATGTCCAATTATTTCGCCAAAATGGTCTTTAGAATGAAAATGTCTGTCTGCGTTACACCATCTGCCTAAGATTAGCAATACCAAGTAACAAATCATGTCAATAATAATAAACGTGAAACTGAAGACTGTAGGCTATGTTCCTCCCCAACATTTGAGATATGAAACATTGACGTATTTCATGTTTTTTTAAGTGTCTGAATCCTTTTTTAGGTGAGCGTATTTCCATGAGTAGACAAATATCAAAGACACTTAACAAAAATGGTTACACTGCAGGTAGAAGTACACGCCTTGGGCCAACTCAAAATACAAGAGAAAATTCATAAAAATCAAGAAGATTCAATTACCGATCGTACACTCGTGTGTATTTCATCTGTCAGAATATGACGTACATCTGTTCTAATAATCACACGTCCATATTTAATTTTGTCTGCTCGGTCAGGTCGAGATTGGCTGATTTCCAGCAAAACTGTCAACCGTCGTCTCTTTCGCCCTCCGGCTGTCTCCGGGAGAGTGGAGCCGTGTGTCTCAAGGCCTAAGCTGGACTCATCGGTGAGAATGCACCTCAGACGACCTTAAGAAATGGACACGAACTTAATGAAGAGTTCAGAACGGACAAATCGATACATCACTGCACGATCTGTACTTAAATAATACTGCATTTTTAATGACGGCCATCTCTTATTGAATGACTGAGTGCGCAAAACGGCAAATGGTACAAGGTGCAGCCGGTCGGAGCGTTTGGGGATCAAGTTCATGTTGCGGGTTTTACTTAAAAGGATTAGTTCATCCAAATGTGAACATTCTGTCGTTATTTACTCAGTCTCAGACGCTCCAAACCTCTATGGTGGTGGTGGTTTCTAAGTGGAACACAAAAGGAAGAAGCTTTAATGTTATAAAGCTGTTTGTTTTGGATGCACAAGTCGGATTGATCGAATCGTTCATGAATTAGATGTAACGGATTTTCATATTCAGTTCAATAAAAATGTATTTCTATACTTTATAGGGAATTCATATTAGTGGAGATGCAAGCAAAACATGAATTAATGAAATGTATGAAATACATAGAAAAAATATATATTTAAGAGATGTACATTAGCAAAACTATAACAAATTATTTGACTGTAGGTTTGTAACCAGACCACTATATTCAAGATGGTGAATAAATTCATAAATTTAATCTCGCATCATTTTATAACTGTAATTTCAGTTTGTTCCTCGCATGGAACTCCAGTAAAGCATCCGAAGACATGACATACTGTACATTATAAGCAGTTTTTACAGCGCTTGACAGGTTTGCTCACACACAATCTGTTATATGGAAAAGATCAGTGTACGGGTTTTTTATTTCTTTAATTTCTTTACCTGGTTTAGAACAACATGACGGCAAGTAAATAATGACAGAATGTACATTTTTGGGCAAGCTGTTCCTTTAAGCAAGTGTGGCACTTACATTGAGTTAACAGAACAGACCTGGGGCTGTATAATTAAACCGGAGGGGGGGTGAACAGACTACACTGGATGGAGTTTCTCACAGATGGGGTTTAGGCTAATTGGCACAGTGTCTCTTCCTCTGACTCTCTCCATCTCTCGCTCTCATCTCCTGTTTTTTCATTCTTTCCTCTGCAGGCACCATCATGACTCCAAACTACGTGAGTAACAGCAGTACAGAGGTGTCGCAGTGGTGTAATTGTGAAGGCAGTGGAAACCAGTGGCAGGACTGTCTGCGTATCCTACATATGTTCAACAGTAACATCTGCTTGCGTGAGTACTGATCGCACAATGTCATTTACAGATCAAACCTAATTTAATTTCTTAATACATGTAGACACCTAAGGGTTTCCTAAGGGCTACATCAAGTCTTGCGTTTTTTTTGTCATGAAATAGGATTATGTCAGAATATGGAAGTGAAATGGCTCGCACATGTCCAGAATAAATCCTGACTTTATGTGTCCTGCTTATGGTTTATTAAATACACGTTCCCCCCACAAGTTTTAAAATAATATGTTTTTAAAGGAATGTGTCTTGGGCATTAAAATCCCTGGCTGAAATGGGTGGAGCGTTTTTATTTTATGTTTTTTTTACAAGTGAATGTACTTCTCATTGCAGGAATATTTTCAAAACCCACAGACATGTGACAAGTGACCAATAGTTATGATTAAAAAAGGCATAAAGTATAGATGCCTGTAAAATATTTCTGCCCGTAATGCAACTTATATTTGAATGTAAAAATAACTGAAGGCATAACATACATTCCTTTACATGCTTTAGAAATTTGTACATTACCCAAAATAAGTCATAAATATTTTGTATTTAATTGTGTATTTTATAATTTGGTCAATACATCAGCATATAAAAGCCCCAAATGACTATAAAAGCTGCAAAATTACATGCTTGTAAAAATTATTTTTAAACTTATTAAACCCCGCCTCTTTGCTGACAGGTAATGCAATAGATAGCATGGGAAGCTCCACCCCCCGTCCAGTGGAGGGCACACCCCTTCCTCCACCTCGCCCCTCCCCCCAGGTCCAGCGCAACGATCTGAACATCAACCTGCTGCCCGAACCTGAACTCGTGAGTACTGAACAAAATTTCCTAAAACCACCCGACTGTCTCTTTCCATTACAATGCTTACTCACTTTTTACTGAACAGATAGACCCATTTACTTTACTTTTTCATTTGTTTGTTTCTAAAGTGTAGATGAGAATGTGTAGATGCTAAACTCCGCCTCCAACAAATCTAATTCGGATTCCGGTCGAGTTCGTAGCCTTGATTTCACGAACGAACAACCCACGAGTTTGGCCTTGTGGCTAATTTCTTCAGCTTGTAAAAAAGGGGTTCAGGCGGCTCGTCCGTGTGCACCCAGAGTTGACGGACCGAACAGCCCCGCAGTCCTGCCGCTTTAAGCATACTGATGCATTTCAGGACCTGAACAGAACGACTTGATGCACGGCTGAACGTGAAGCTTCAGAAACACGCTGACGTGTCGCAGCCCCTGCAGCCGCTACAGTGAACAAAATCCCACCCACAGCAATTCACTTGACTTTGAGCATGTGGGATGCTCATAAAACTTCTTCATGTTCAGATTTAAGTGGGTTACAATTTTTGGAACGGTAGATTTGTCACAGCATCTCATCCTGAAGGTGACAAACTAGTTTTCAGAAGATTGACCTCTCAATCAATGGATTTTTAAGGCTGAGACCATTTGTCCCCAATGGACATGACCTTATAAAGTCTTAGCTGGTCTTTACCCTTCAAAAAGCTGTAATGTCATAGACGTGTTTATGAATCATTTGACATGTTTTTCAGACCACACCGCGACGGTAAACAAACGGCAAACGGCAAACGGACTGTAGGGTCGGAATCAAGCCGCCTCAACTGCCACCTTCAATTCAATCAGAAATAATCACAGAACCCACAGGCCTTCAAGAACACAATCATGGGAGGGAATTAAATCTATATCGATTTGCTCTTCCTTTAGTCAGATTCTATTGTGCTTTGGAATGAGGGTGTCAGCCTTATTTTTCTTTCATTATGGCCGACTGCCAAACTTTAACTGACTCGATGAGGCTTAGGAGGCAGCGTTATGCAATCACATCTTTAATTTGTTGTCAATCCTGTGGTCGCCATGGTTTCTGTGCTTCGAGCATCACGATATGCTTCGCAAAGAGTGACTCACAGGTTCTCCGGTACTGTATTACCCAGGGACACCTGGAGAAAACTGTCCGTCAGCATTCTCATTTCAATGGTCGGCCAGCTGGTGCATTCAAGCCCAGATGAACGTGACGTACGTGCAGACATATTTAGTTCATGGACACTCATTTTTCTGTGTACTCGGTTTAGATTTGAGCCAATAACCTGAGCCATAAACACCATGTGACTGATCACTATGGATGCCTCAGGAATTCACTGATTGGACCTTAGAAACATTATTGAAATATTTGATTATTATATTTTATATTTTGAAATATGTTTCAAGTCTGTATGAAATATGTCCGTTTCACGTTATTACAGTCCCTTCAAAAATGTGGTCTATTGTAAAACAATATTTAATATCATATAATATGATTTATTTATTTACATATTCACTTAGTATTGATTTGTTTAGGGAAAATTTAGTAATTATTTTATAAATAATTTACTACAAATATAAAGAATTTGA